>NC_090652.1:188259879-188434879 GCF_040937935.1 Hyperolius riggenbachi
ACATGGCCGGATTTGTGGGCAGTCCACATAGGCAGTGGCCTAGGGCGGGGCTTGAGCTGGGGCGGTGATGCAGCTGATAGCAGATCAGCTGCTTCCTAATTGCGTGTGTAAGCTTCCCTCATGTCCTCCTGCAACTGTCTATGGCTCTCTGCCTGCCCGGCGTGCCCGCATGATGTCAGTGACACATGCCTTGTTCTTCTCTCCTTCGGAGCTCCCCTCTCACTGGCTGCTCTGCGTACACAGAGCTGATAATCATTAGTGGTGGCTCACAATGCTGAGTGAATGAGCGGTGCTTTGTGAGGACTTCCTGTTTACGGCTACCGTCACTGGGCATCGCTCACAGCCTCACACTCATCACTGTGAGCCATCATGCTGATGATCTACAGCTCTGTGTCTGCTGTCACGCAGCGAGGGAGGGGAGCTGTAAAGGAGAGATGAGCAAGGAGGCATTGACTGACATCTGAAGACGGGCAGAGGGGCAGCGGTCAGGCAGGGAGAACAGAAGCTCTCCATAAAGGTCATTACGAAATAGATCGCAAATGTCCTGTAAACAAACAAACAGCTACAGTTTACTGAAGATAAGCGGACTTTATTGCCCGTTCACAGCCACTCCACTGTGACGTGTGAGACAACTAAAGTCTTCCTCCACACTTCAGTTTCTTTCCCAAAACACTCTTGTAAGAGAGAGGATGGAAGAATCTATACACTCTCTTCCCCATCTTGTTCCCTCTCTTTTACCCCATCTTGGCCCTCTCACTTGCTTTTTCTTCTTTTCCCTTCCCATCTCTATCCTTTCCTTCTCTTTCCCTACATTCTCCCTTCATCTTTCTACCCTTTCATCTCTCTCTCTTTTGCCCTTTGACTGCCCTCACAGGAACTAACTATCTAATCCCTACCATATTCTAATGTTTACAATTATTATTATTATTATTTATATAGCGCCGACATATTACGCAGCGCTGTACAGTGTATATATATTGTCACTAACTGTCCCTCAAAGGTGTTAAATGCATGTGTATAGTGCTAACAATGTCTGCAGCACTTTACAGAGTACATACTCATGTCACTGATGTCCTCTGAGGAGCTCACAATCTAATCCTGCCATAGTCTAAAGTCCTACCATATTATTATTTGTATGTATTTATATAGCACTGACATCTTCTGCAGCACTTTACAGAGTACATAGTCAGATCACTGACTGTCCCTCAGAGGAGCTCACAATCTAATCCTACAATAGTCATAGCCTCATATCCTACCATATTATTATTATGTATTTATATAGCACTGGCATCTTCTGCAGCACTTTAGTGCAGCATCTTCTACAGCACTTTACAGAGTACATAGTCATGTCACTGACTTTCCCTCAGAGGAGTTCACAATGTTATCCTACTATAGTCCTAGTCATATGTCCTACCATATTATGTATTTATATAGCACTGGCATCTCCTGCAGCACTTTACAGAGTACATAGTCATGTCACTGACTGTCCTCAGAGGAGCTCACAATCTAATCCCTACCATAGTCATAGTTTTTTAATGTCCTACCGTATTTTCATTATGTATTTATTTAGCACTGGCATCTCCTGCAGCACTTTACAGAGTGTATAATCATGTAATTGACTGTCCTCAGAGGCACTAACAAACTAGCCCTACCATAGTCAAACTCTAATGTCCTACCATATTATTATTATGTATTTATAAAGCACTGACACCTTCTGCAGCATATTAGAGAGTACATAGTTATGTCGCTGACTGTCCTCAGAGGAGCTCACAAACTAACCCTACCATAGTCATAGTCTTAAAGGGAAGGTTCAAGCAAAATAAAAAAAAAAAGTTTCACTTACATGGGGCTTCTACCAGCCCCATGCAGCCATCCTGCGCCCTCGCTGTCACTCACTGCTGCTCCAGTCCCCCGCTGGCAGCATGCCGACCTCGGAGGTTGGCGGGACGCATTGCGTAGATTTTTACGCATTCCCGCTAGTGCAGGAACATTAACACATACATTTTTACGCATTACTGGTTCAATACATAAAAATGTACGCATTAAACCAGTAACGCGTAAAAATGTATGTGTTAATGTTCCTGCACCAGCGGGAATGCGTAAAAATGTACGCAATGCGGCCCGCCGACCTCCGAGGTCGGAAAGCTGCCAGTGGGGGACTGGAGCAGCAGTGAGTGACTACGAGGGCACAGGATGGCTGCATGGGGCTGGTAGAAGCCCCAGGTAAGTGAAACTTTTTTTATTTTGCTTGGACATTCCCTTTAAGTCACTACCATATAATTATGTATTTATATAGCACTGACATCTCCTACAGCACATTACAGAGTACATAGTTATGTCACTGACTTTCCTCAGAGGAGCTCATGATCAGTGATATAAAGTGTGCGTGTAGACACTAGGGTGGGTGGGGCGGTTGTTGACTGTTGGCCTAGGGCAGCAAAAACTACAAATCCGGCCCTGAAGGCACATGGAATTGTTGCTTAATTCCCATGATATTACACATTGCTTGCATCACTTTTCCTGTAAAATGTGTACCTCTATCACTGGATAAATTTTGTGGAATTCCCCATGTTGCAAACACATGACTGACTAGAGCCCTAGCAGTACTCAATGCATCATCTTTTCTCAAGGGAATAACTTCTACCCATTTTGAAAAAACATCAACCACCACCAATGCATATCTCAAACCTTGTTTACCCATAGGCAATGGACCTATAACATCAATTTGCAATGTAGACCAAGGACCATCTGCAGGTGGAGTTCTCTGCAAAGGTGGTTTCTGTCCTTTTGGCCTGGGATTTATCTGTGCACAAATCAAACATTATTGAACTACATTCTGCACTATTTCTTCCATTTTCTCCCAATAGAACTTCTCCTTCAAAACTTCTAACAACTTTTCCTGGCCCAAATGTCCTAAACTATTATGATTGAATTTAACAAATTCCACTTGTAAATGTTTGG
This sequence comes from Hyperolius riggenbachi, assembly GCF_040937935.1. Classification (NCBI taxonomy): domain Eukaryota; kingdom Metazoa; phylum Chordata; class Amphibia; order Anura; family Hyperoliidae; genus Hyperolius; species Hyperolius riggenbachi. Next base: position 188,262,841 of record NC_090652.1, read on the forward strand.
GAATTACTGGATACAGAATTCCTCTCAGTTCGTAAAACAACATTTGATCTTTGCAAACAAAAGGAAATTTAGGATCTGTCATTTGAGCCACTAAAGAAGGATCTTTAGCCTGCTCTGCCGCAAAAGATACCTTTGTGACATCATCATCTTTTCTGGCAGCTACGACAATCAATTTAGACTTTTCCTGTTCTATCTCTACACCTCTCATTGCTGCTTCTTTGGCCAACATATCTGCCAAATTATTACCTTCAGACAACTCACTATCATCTTTTCTGTGAGCGGGAACCTTTATAATCGCATAAGCTAAAGGATTTCTTTCTGAAATTTCAATAATCGATTGTAACATATCTTTATACACAAGAGCCTTGTTAGATGAATCTACAAAACCTCTTCTCTTCCAAATTGGCAAATAGTCTAGCAATGAATGTGTCAACCAAGAACAATCAGTGTAAATCACTAAAGGATTCTTATTCTCCTTTTCATCCAATTCCAGCACTGTTTTGACAGCTTGCAATTCTGCTCTTTGTGCTGAGTAATGACCAGGTAATTTATGCTGAATCGCATAACCTCTCTTAGGATACCAGATCGCATAGCCTGTACAATACTTCCCATCAACTTGATGTCTAGAACCATCTACAAACACTGGTTCATCAGACCTTTGCTCCTCCCGCCAGAAGAGAGAAGGAAAAGTTTCTGAACCCTCACAAGGACATACATGTTCTTGTCCTTGATAATCCATAAGTTGAGGAAGAATGTACTTAGCATTGTGATCTACCTGGATTTGTTTTGTCGACAAAGCTAATAACCACTGATTAAATCTTTGGTTAGTCACGCCTGGCAAATTCCTCTCTAACAAAAGTTTCAAAGTAGAATGGGGAGTCTGCAAAATGATGTTATTAAATCCCACAATATGTTCAGTTGCTTTCACTGCATAATAAACTCCCAGCAGATGTCTGACACAAACATCAAATCCTTTTTCCACAGGTGTCAACAGTATAGAGAAATATCCCAATATTCTCCAATTTCCACTTTGTTTTTGCAAAAGAACCACTGAAATTGACACATCAGAAACATGCACTTGAATAGCAAAACTAGCTTCTGGTGACTTATCAATTGTTGCTAGTGCTGGTGCATTTTGCAAAGCCTTTTTCAAATTTTCAAATGCCTGCATATGTCGATCTTCCCATGGGCCAAAACAATCTTTACTTTCTCCTTGCAACAATTCATACAAAACCGCTGCTTTTTCAGCAAAGCCTTCTATGAATTCTCGCGAGTAATTTACAAAACCAAGGAATTGTCTCAGTGCTTTGTGATTGGTTGGAATGGGAAGTGACATGACAGCTTTAACCCTTTCCTGCAATGGCTGTCTTACACCATGGGCTATTTTCACTCCCAAGAATTCCACTTCCGTTTTCAAAAGTTTTACCTTGCTGGTATTTAATTTCAGACCTGCTTCTGACAAAATCATGAACAATTCATCTAGCAATTGCAAATGCTCACTCTCTGTTTCACTGAAAAGTAAAATATCATCGATGTACGATATAATACAATCTGGCCTCAAGAATCTTGACAAAACCTTTGTCATAGCTTGACAGAAAATTGAACTTGAAGAATGAAAACCTTGAGGCAGACGTGTAAATATAAATTGTTCGTTGTTGTAGGTAAAAGCGAATTTGTATTGACAACTCCTTGCCAATTTAATGGAGAAGTATCCGTTGGCTATGTCCAGACTTGAAAAATATTTGGCATTAGCTGACAATTTTGACATGACATCTGGCGTGCTGGAAACTATCGTCTTAATGTTTGGAGTATATTTATTAATCAGACGTAAGTCCAGCAAAAATCTATACGTTTGATCACGCTTGACAATACTCCAAATCGGCGCATTACATACAGAATTTGCCTTTCTTATAACGCCTTGATCTAATAAATCTTTAATTAGTTTTCCGATTGGTTCAATCGCATCTGGCGGCAATTTGTACTGTTTTTGAGGGGGAGGGTCTTTGCCCTCAATGTTGACTACAACATTTTTCATAGTCCCCACTTCACTTCGAAACTGAGCCCATAACTGAGGATACCTTTGTATGACAGCTGTCAAACTTGGATTGTCATCCACCTCAGGCCATTTACGACAGGTGGTTTTGACTTCTGTCATGCAAATGCTACTCACTTCATGGAAATCGTTAGGGTCTATCAACACTGGTTTACGATTGATAGAATCTTTCCAAATTACTGCGTTGCCCAGGTCCAAAACCCAGCCTCTTTTCGTCATTTCGTTTGAACCAATTATCGACTCCGCCCCTTTGTAATGCCAAATATCAATTTCAGTCTGCAAATAACCTGGAATTTCAAAAGACACATTTTTGCACAAAGTAGCTCTGTTTCCTGTCTTCCCGTCAAAGCCCACAACTGCACATGTATTTGCCCCAGGCTGTAATGGCAAATCTTTTGTTGTGACACTTATCTGAGCGCCTGTGTCTAACAAAAATAAAAAATCCTCTCCCTCTAAAATGGCTTTTACAAATGGTCTACCGCAATTGTCTAAAAACAAAGGTGCTACAAATTCCAAGTTCCTGATTGGTTTAACCTCTGCTAGTCACGGAGTTTGTAACAGCCCCACTGACTGAAACCTGTCATTATCATCATTACCATCATAGCTGATCTTGATTTCATGTAACTGTTTGATCAGAGGTGCATATGGTGAAGATGCATGAACTTCTACCTCTGCAGCTGGTGCAGAAGGTTTGGATTGAAAATTGACCAATCCATTTTCTTTGCCAAAGTTCTTCCGCATTTGCACATCTTTCAAAAATCTATAACATTTCCATTTGGTGTGTCCAGGCTTATTGCAATAATAACAAACCATTGGAGATCTCTGGTATGCCTGCTTCTCCTTCTCATTCCTGCAGGGGGCAGCATCAGCTGGTTTTGTAAAAGAGACCTTACCCAAGTCTCCTCCCTGCATTTCAACATTTTTATTAGCAGAAATTTTAGCTTTGATATTCTTAGTTCTGATCTGCCTGCGGATTTTGTCAATAAACGCAGCTATTTGATTCAGATTCTCTTTTTCTACAGCAATAGTAGCTGAGATGGGATCTAAATACTGAAATTTCTTAACAAAAGCTTTTCTTAAAGCCGAATCTGACTCATCCTCTACTGTAAACAACATGTTATATATCTTTAAGAATTTCTGTTTGAACTCAAAAGGATCAGTTTCAAGAGTAGCCTTTAATGACTCTTAACAAATCCAAATTTGGAACTTCATCTCCTGTCATGAACTTTAATAACTGTCTTAGTCTATCGTCCTCAGTGTGGTGTCTTTCTTCACCTCCAGCTGATAAAATAACACTTGGTTCTAAATGTTTACTCATGTGACTAGGTAACCACAAACGGAACACAGTGTTTTTCTGTAATTGGGACAAATTGAACCTGTCCGTGAAATCTTCAAATATTGTAATCAATTCAACGGCATCCAAATTTTTATTAAAAGGTGGAAGCATCTTAAATATCTTCATCAACTGATCATGTATTTTTAATTTTAATTTTCTAGCTCTATCTAGCATTTCTTTTTTAATTAGTTCCCTGGGAGTAAGTGCTTCTTCTTCTTCATCCTCTTTATTTTCCGCATTCACGCTGCTGTCACCCTCAACACATGTCAATGGATCTGGAAATACATGCTGTTTACTAGGACAACCACTAGGTGGAGCTCTTAATGGAGAAATGCCTGTATCTGTCCCAGATTTCGTTACCACGGAAATCACATTTTTTTTCTGCATTTCTAGCATTTGTTGTGTTCTAAATTCTAATTGCTTCTCCAATTCTTCTAAATATGCTGCTAAAATGTCACAGTTTGGACAGCCCTCTGACTCCTGCTGAACCGTACAAATCTGAGATGCAGATTGCACGTCTGTGGTAACATGTGACTCATTTGCCTCACCAATAATCAAAGAATTAAACATCTGTACTAACTTCATTACATTTTTCGTCTTCTTTTTAATTTTACACAAAGTAAATCTAGAAGAATCTATTTCTTCATTAGCAGCCATGCATTGGCTATACATAGAAATCCACAACTCAGAATCTTTAGTACATGTCCCTAAATCCTTAAACATCAAATCACTCTTCTCTGTGGAAAAATTAATAAAATCCATACTTATCAGACTCTAGTCGGTGGAGTTCTCAACCGCCTCTGGAAAACCGTCACTTTAAGCCTCAGTAGATTCTCTTGGAAAACCTCCAACACTTTCAGAGATAGGAAGATTTTTTTTTTCCCGCCAAAATCAAAGTTCAAAAATGAATAAAAATTCTTCCAAATATCAATCTTCCCCCGTAATGAAAGTGAAAATATCGTTTTCCAACTCCGTTTTTGGCTCGCCAATATGTAATAATAGAAGCTTTTATGAAAATTTCCAGTAAATGTCTTTGTTCTCCAGATAGATAGGCGTTGAACAAAAATCACCTTTTAATGAGGTTTATTGTTTCAGTTTATAAATATACAAAGTCCATAGTATAAATCTTCTAAGTAAAATAAAAAGAGTTATTAAAGATCTTAAATAAAATAAGAATTAAATAAAGTTTTTGTCTTGAAATGTCTGTGAGAATAGCAGGACTTAGATATGTGTGCATCAGTCTAAAGTCTATCTGTGAATGTCCAGCGTGTGTCAGTCAACTTCCCTCCTCCTTTATTTAAATAACAACTAAGCTTCTGACGTCTCAGGCTCCCAGCTGCCTTCTGATTGGTTGATTTAAATGATACTAACTCCTATCTGCTAACACATATAAACTTATATACTAAACAAATGTACTCATTAATATTAAAATCTATCTACTCATTAATAACTATATATATGTTCTTACATATAACTCACTATTCTAAAGATGCTATAATAGTTATACAAATACAGTCTTGTTGGAATTCTTATGTAACTCCTATTCAGTCGTTCAGAAGAGCATTTCAATAGCTGCTTTGACCAGTCTAGGCTAAAGGAATTTCCCTCCCCCCAACTCTCAATTATAAAAGCCAGATGGCTTGGCTACCTTGTGGGGGAGAAAGTATCTCATGTTACTGAGGGGGTTGGGGTGGCATATGCTTCTCCTCCAAGTAACTCGTAGACAGAGGAATGGTGACAAAGACTTTTGTAGCAAAACCACATCTCCATAAATCCCTAGTTCACCTTATCCAATATTTCCAAATGGGAGATTACTTCCACTAATTTAATAACCTCAGGCATAAGTCTAATCAACAGGATCCTTGTCAATTAAACTTTATCCAAATATAATATTTCACACCCCATATAGTTTTTGTATTTTTTTGATTCCACCTTTTCCAAATTAAAGAGAAACTCTGACCAAGAATTGAACTTTATCCCAATCAGTAGCTGATACCCCCTTTTACACGAGAAATCTATTCCTTTTCACAAACAGACCATCAGGGGGCGCTGTATGACTGATATTGTGGTGAAACCCCTCCTGCAAGAAACTCTGAGGACCATGGTACTCCTGGCAGTTTCCTGTCTGTGAACCTTGTTGCATTGTGGGAAATGGCTGTTTACAGCTGTTTCCAACTGTCAAAAAAGCATGCAGCAGCTACATCACCTGCCAACAGTAAAAATGTCACCATGTAATAAATGTCAGAATGTAAATCAGGGATTTAAAAGATTTTCCAATGGGCACACACTGACTAAATCATTTATACATAATTATTGTAAAAATACAGCACTTTTTTTATTACATTATTTTCACTGGAGTTCCTCTTTAAGTAAAACTGATTTAACAATAAATGTTATTAACACGCCTATAACTTAGAATATGTATGATTGCCGCGCACCTAGCAGCACCACAATAAGGAGCTTTAACAAAAATGTTGGCTGCAAGGAGAAAAATGGATCTGTACCCCAATCCACTCGAATTGAACAAAAAACACAGTATTACTCCTGCGCACTCAAAACCAATTTAATACCATCAATTAAATAACAATAAAAATCATACCACACACGAGTAGCTCCACTAAAATCGCAACCACACTGTCACTCACATCCAGACAAATCTGCAGGTATGCAGAGACCTTACACACCTCTCACACTGAAAAGTCCTGCAGGATCCTGCTAATTAGCCTGATGGTTCAGAGCAGCAGTTTGAGGATGCAAAAATATGCGAGCAAACACTTCAGTGGCAGATTAAGGATCCAATAAAAAAAAATTCCAATAAAAAGTTCCGCAATAAAACAATAAATTCTCCGGATCAATGCCAGTGGTATATATTATCCTCTTAGTAATGTAATTACAATGGGCACACACTGACTAAATCATTTATACATAATTATTGTAAAAATACAGCACTTTTTTTTATTACATTATTTTCACTGGAGTTCCTCTTTAAGTAAAACTGATTTAACAATAAATGTTATTAACACGCCTATAACTTAGTTCCCAAAGCGCGGTGCTTAGGGGGAATATTTGACGTGTGGTACGGGGCACATGCTACCGCTCTCCCGCATCGGCAACAAATCTCCACAGTGTCTAACCTCAGCACATCGAAGTGAGATGATTCTCTAAGCCGCACATTGAGGCAGGATATGGAGACACCTTGGATGCCACCTCTGCAACAACTAAGCCAGTGCGCACATGGTCTTGTTTGCTCATTAAGCCAAAAGGACTGCACCTTTATTAATGGTATCCTCAACTCTTTGCATGCCTAGAGCATCTTTCAGCTGGTGGGATGAGAGCCTTTATGAGGCATAACTTGTGTGAATAAACAGTTTGGCAGGGTTGTTTTGTCAGTCTGTAAGGAGCTGATCAGACTGTATACAGGACTATTGCAACTGCTCTTAACCTGCTGCCTGCATATTGATATTGCATTGCTTTCACGAACAGTGATCTGGCCACCAGATCTGTTAACTAATATTGCCTCATGCTCTCTATTGCTTCAATGTGTTGATTATATAAATTTAAGGGGGACCTGCAGTCTCCTTTTTTGGTGTAGTATATTGATTAAGGTCAATTACCTTTTCCCCCTGTGTTTTAGAAACCCATTAAGGGGTGTGTGGTAACCTAGGTTATGTAGATATGTCTGCTCATTTTTTTTTGGTGTAAAGTGACTGTGTGACAAGCCTGTTCTGTGAGCTGCAGTACCTGAGCTGTATGGACGAGCACAGCTCGTCCATATCGCCGCAGGGGATCGCATGTCCCTGGGTTTTTTTTTTAAAATAAAGATTACTTTAGATCATGTAGCTAGCACTTGGCTAGCTACATGTTGCCCCCAATCGCCGCTGGCAGCCTCTGATCTCCCCGATGGCCGCCCTTATACATACCTCCCTCTGGAACCCGCGATGGCGCAGCCTCTCCAATAGCCTCCAGGCGTTGCAAAGGGGAGGATCGGGACTGCGCATGACGTCAGACGTCATGTCCGATCGTCGCCATAGCGAACGACAGAAGCTGTTCGGGGAAGTTGCGGTTTTTGCGGGATCGCGGCTAGGTAAATATAGCTGGCGGCGTTCGGGGGGATCAGAGCGGTGTCGGGGGACTTGGGGCACATGTGTACCTAGCCTAGTGCTAGCTACACTATTTAAAACAAATTTATAACAAAAATTTCCCTCCCATGGCCGCAAAAATTGAACACCAGGGAGGTTAATCAGCTGTCCGTACATGGACTTGGCACTGCTCCCACTAAAAAGTGTTCTGTCATCACAACTGCCAATTATGGTTATGCACACTTTCTTTTGCCTCTATTACAGCTATCAGTGCCTCACAATAAATGGGTGAATGGTGATTGTGTGCCTGGTCGCTGTTTGCATGTAGATGTGAAGCCGGCTGATGCCTTTTACCTCCTGGGAGGGGGGTTGCTTTTGTTTTTAAAGGTTCTCCCTCAACTATTTTACAGTGTTGTAGCTTTTAAAATAAAAATGTAAAGGGGCACTATGGTGAAAATTGTAAAATTTTAAATATGTGCAAACATAGACAAGTAAGAAGTACATTTTTCCCAGAGTAAAATGAGCCATAAATTACTTTTCTCCTATGTTGCTGTCACTTACAGTAGGTAGTAGAAATCTGACAGAAGCGACAGGTGTTGGACTAATCCATCTCTTCATAGGGGATTCTCAGCAACGCTTTTATTCTTTATAAAGGTATTCCCTAAAAATGATTTAAATAATGATGCTGGCCAGCTTCCCTGCTCGCTACACAGTTTTTTGGCAATTGGACAGAGCAACTGCCATTCACTAAGTGCTTTTGAAAATAAATAAATCCCTGAGAATTCCCCATGAAGAGATGGACTAGTCCAAAACCTGTCACTTCTGTCAGATTTCTACTACCTACTGTAAGTGACAGCAACATAGGATTAAAGTAATTTATGGCTCATTTTACTCTGGGATAAATGTACTTCTTATTTGTCTGTTTGCACATATTTTAAATTTTACAATTTTTTGCCATAGTGCCCCTTTAAGTGTATGAAGCAGGATCTCGTACATTGTATTTTTTCTAATAGTTGACTCCTCTCTCTCTTCCCCACATTCACTCACTAACCTCCCTACCATCTCCAACTCAAAAACATTTCTCGCATCTGACCTTTTCTCGTTCAGGACACAACTAAAATGTCAATACATTTAGTATAATGTTTCTTCTGGGCTATTGTAACATACTGCTTTGTTGACTACCAACTAACAGACTGGTACCACTCCAATCTGTACTGAACTGGCCTGCTCATCTCATTTATCTTTCTTCTCACTCTTCCTCTGCTGCTCCTCTCTGTCAAGATCTTCATTGGCTTCCAATTAACCTCAGGATCCAATTCAAACCCTTAACTCTAACTTACAAAGCTCTCCTCAATCTCTCTCCTGTGTACATCTCCATGCTAGTTTCCAGATACCAACCCAACCACAATCTCAGATCTGCACATGACCTTCTTTTGTTTTCCTCTAGAATCACCTACTTGCATTCACGTGTACAAGATTTCACATGTGCTTCACCCCTTCTCTGGAATCCCCTGCCATATCACATCCATCACTCTCCAACCTTTGACACACCTTCAAAACTCGTCTTTTCCGTCAAGCATATGCTCTACCTTAGGCCAGTTCCCCCTTTGACCTCTGTCCAAGTGGTACTCTACTAGATAACCTAAACCAACACTGCCCCTAGGTAGGAATATTGTATTTTTTTTAAATCAAACAGAGGTTAATTGTCAAAGACATCAACACAATTAACAAAAACAATGTCAAACAAAAAGGCACAGAAAGATGAATATAGAGCCACACACATCATGTTAAATAAAATGGCATAACAAGCATACAGTGAATGATAGTCAGGTAGAGCAATAGAAATGAACCCATTGGACTAAGAAAAGGGGTTACATATGAGGAGATAAAAGAATAATACAAAACAGGTACATTGAGGTACATCCCCCCCCCCCATTCCTTTAGATTGTAAGCTTGCATGGGCAGGGCTCTCTCACCCTTGTGTGTTTTGGAATTTGCTTATTCACGTTTATTCACGTTCATTTTGTCACTGTAATTATAAATTATGTATTTTGTACCAACCCTGTATCTTGTATATTGGTATATATACCATTGTCTATATTATTTTGTACCCCGTTTGTTTCTTACTCTTTACAGCGCCACACAATATGTTGACGCTTTATAAATCAATAATAATAATATGGGGGTGTGACTGCGAGCCACCTATGCATATAAAGCTATATCGCACTGAAACAAACAAAATAAAATAACAACTTTGCAACACAGCTGTCTTGAGAATATGTCTAAAGTTCCAAGAAAGCACTTAGAATAAATATTCAAGTAGTTTTATTTCCAAAAGTGCATAAAGAGGTACTTTAATGTTGCATTACATACGGAAGATGTGCTTTAGTGTTGCACAGTAAAATAAATACTTCAGTACTGCACAGTAAAATATAGGCGGTGACAGTAAATGTTGCACAGATATTATTGCACATTTCCTGCCACTGTCTTTGTGGGTCTCCCCCTTTCAATGATCTTGCCAGATCAACCCTACTCCTTCATTTCTACGTCACTAATTCTCACTCTCTCTACATCATTCCATGATAACAAACGAGGAGCAGAAACCGATAAGGAAAAGAATTAGCCATGTTCATTTAGGGAAAGCGGGAGGGCATATACTTAAAAAGGGCATCTGCAAATTTGGGCTCTGGGTCAAGCCACTAGTAGAATATTGGCAATATTACTGATATTATCTGGTGCTGGATAATGTTGATAGTAGAATGTCAGTAATAATACTGATATTCTACTATTGCTTTACCTGACCTAATTCTCACAACAACCCTCTCCCATCGCCTCCTAACACTAACCCTTTGCCTAACACGATCTCCTCCCCATCTGTTAATAACTTGTATCTGTTCCTCCGTTGCTAGTTTGCCTACACCCAAAATATATATGCACATTATACACTTGGCCCCTCTATAGCCACAATCAATGTGGCGGTCTATGGCAGCACCCAAAAATTGCCCAAATTTGTTGCAGTGACCGGGAGGACATTAATGAAAAAAACAGAAATAGGTAGTTGGGGCATGAGAACAGAGCTGAGCAGTTTGAGCTTTATATGTATAGGAGTAATAGTTTAATTCACAAGGGGAGCTAGAGACATGCTTCCTTCTGCATAAAGCAGGCACATAAACATATCCTAATCAAGACATTAGAAAGACAAATGGTAGAAAACCCTGGGGTGGGTGATACCACTGATTCTAAGGGCCTAGCTGTCTTTAATTCATTATCTGGTATACTAACTGTGGACCATGTATTCATGTGTAGAGATCTATCTTTTGTTCTATGTACAAACATTACTCTTTTTGAGTTGACAGAGGATATTAATTTTTTTGCAAGAAAGTGTGCGTTACATAAACTCATGAACTCAACTACTGCTCTAAACACAGCATTAGACAGACAGGAAAAATAATTCCTAAACGTCCTTACTACCTTATCAGATTGGTGCATTTTTCACATCAAAGATTCAGACCAGTCAGATTCATTTTTTAGAACTCCTCATTAGCAAAAATGACCAGGGTAGCCTCAATGCTAAAATCTACAGGAAACCCAGTGCTACCAACTCTTTCTTACATTGGACTACTTGGTTATTTCATCTCAACTTTCTATGATCATTGATTTCCATTGGTCAGTTTCTGCAAGTAAGAAGAAACTTTTCCACATGGAGTAGGAGTGTGTATTCAAGCTAGAGATTTCCCACAAGGTACTATCAATCTGGCACATAAAGGAGACCAACATATACCTCGTAAAAGCTTCTCAGTGATTACAAGAGAGTTTCAAAAGGATAATGCGAGATTAACTGGCAACTATCCCACTCAGTATACCAAAGTTTGGAAAAGTACAGGCCCATTTTTCAAGAAGATGGACTTGAAATCCATTTGGAACCCCAGACTACCAGTAATCTACCAACACCCCAAAAATCTAAGGGACATGTTGGTCTACAGTCTACATATGGAAACAAGGAGGAAGCACATTTGTGGCTAACAAAATTATGCAATTCTATTTTTTACCTGAGTTTACGCCTAGGAGATAATTTTTCATCTTCGATTTTAAATAACTTTCCAGCACTTTTCAACTAAAAGAGTACCTAAAAAGTACCATCAAAATGATTTTCAGCATTTTCTTGCTTTCATGAAGTGCAGACATTGTCAAGCCTGTAATTTTATCGCTACCAAACCAGAATTTACTAATCCCAAGGAAGATAGTTGTTTCAAGATCCAGTCTTCTATATACTTCTCGAGTGATGGATTCTATACATGTCTCCCCTACTATGTGTTGATGAAAAGAAGAGACAATCAAACAAACATATTCTGGAATATGTGGGTGATATTAAAAATAAGCAAGATTCCCCACAAGATTCTGAAAAGTGTTCAGTTCTGGGGGATTCGAAGGTAGAATCCAGGCACTAGAGATGGTTATTTTTATTGGTAACTTCTGCAACAAGAAGCTAAGTGGATCCATTGTCTAGGTTCCTTCAGCCCAAATGGCATCAATGAGGGGTTCACATTCACATCCCTTGTGTAATTTATGTACCAGTTTTGCTGCTGGTCCCTGACTGTAAAGGCGGTTAGCTGGGTTTATAAGATGTGCTTTGAACAAGTTATGCAATCAAGCAGTGCAACAGACTCTCAACCTAATAAATCTTACCAGGGAGTCAACCAGAAGCACCTGTATTCACCAAAGGTGCAAAGTCCAATACCCAGAGAAAGATCTGGGTCTTAACCTGCATTTCCACAGTGTGCTTTTTTATCAAATCTAAACAAGGAAAACATCTCGGCCTGTAGACCTTTTTTCAAATCCACATGAAAAAGGTTTCCGGAACAAAACCTAGTGTTTGTACATCTGTGTTACTTAAATAAAAGCACATTGTAGAAATCTAAGTTGAGACCCAATTTTTGGGGGGACTTTGAACAGGTTACCTCACTCATGTACTGATTGAACATGTATAACCCCTTATTTGAATACAGTTCTTTTACTTTCCACATTATCCCACTAAGTCAAATACATAAAGTGGTGACCCTCCCTGTTTTTCCCTGTATGTGATGTATTTATTGTCCTGAATAGGTTAGGATTTGACTAAGTACCAACTCAATTAACCATTTCAGCCCGCGGGGATTTTTCACCTTATGGACGAGAGGAATTTTCACCTGTCAGCGCTTCACCCTTTCATTCCCCAATAGCTTTATCAGTACTTATCACAGCAAAATGATCTATACATTGTTTTTTCCGCCAGCAATTAGGCTTTCTTTGGGTGGTAAATTACGCTAAGAATTATTTTCATCTAACTGTATTATAATGGGAATAATAATAAAAAAAATGCATTATTTTTCAGTTTTCAGCCATTACAGTTTTAAAATAATTAATGCTACCATAACTAAAATCCACACATTTTATTTGGCGATTTGTCTTCATTATTTAAATGTTAAAATTATACCCCTAGTTTAATGTATGGTGACAATATTTTATTTGAAAATAAAGGTGCACTTTTTCAGTTTTACATCCATCACTAATTTTTAGCCCAATATTTATTAATTTTATGTCCTCTTGACATAAATAACCATTTATTTTTATTCCCCAAAGTTAGTAGGTGTGTTATACTATTTGGCCACAAGATGTCCCTACTGAGCAAAAATCCCATTAGCGTACAATGTACGCTAATGGGGATACAATGTATCACTACATTGTAACCAGGGAAGTGACGTAGGCTTCCATCGGAAGCCTCCGATCACAGCAGCGGCGGGGAAGTTATGAATGGAAACATTGTTTCCATTCATAAATTTAACGATCGGGTGGCGGAAACCGGCGGAAATCGCGGCGGGAGATAGCGCGGCGGCTCCATTTACAGAATAAACACTGTTTTTGAACAAAAACAGTGTTTATTCTCGGCGGACATGCTCGGATTGGCACAGGGGACTTTTGTCCCCTGCAGCCAATCCCCTCTGCTAGCAGCAGCAGCGCGATCGCGGGCATCTGCCCGCACGATCGCCTGCAGACCACCCAAACTGCAGGGACGTGACTAGCGCGTCCCTGCGGCTCTAGCACTTGCCGCTGCGGACGTGAAGCTCACGTCCGCGCGGCTGAAAAGGTTAAAAACTATACTTTTCTGTTAGATAATGTGAAAATGTGGGATCTTTTTTCAGGCTTTTACTGCAGTCTGTGTCCTCGCTTTCTGTTCTCTCTCTTAAAGGAATACAGATACAAACTATAAAAATAAAAAATAAAATCTTTACCTACCTATCCAAAGCTAACAAAACTGCTTGGCTGGAATTAGAATAAACAGTTAATGTATACCATGAGTAATATTTGCCATATGTATTTAATGATATATAAAGAGAACCTGAAGTAAGAGAAATATGGAGGCTGTCAATTTAATTTCTTTATAAACAATGCCATTTATCTTATGTGTTCATGTACTCCATCTAATACTTTTAGTCACTGGCCCAGAATGGGCATGAAGATTAGATGCTTTGACTCTGGACTGACCCCTTTGGCTGCATGCTTGTTGCAGGTGTGTGACTCAATAAGAATGAAAGCCCAAAGTTTAGTTTGACAGCCAGGCAATTGCCATTGTTTATAAAGAAATGAAGATGACAGCCTCCATATTTCTTTAATTTCAGGTTCCCTTAAATATTTTAATAATATAAAAAGTGCTTTATTTATTGCGCCCAAACCTAACTACTAAATAGTAAAGATAGAAGAAAAGTCTGTACGGCACTCAATAATAAAGATCAGATTTCACCACATCTCCTGCTCTGTCTGCATGGATCTCTGTGTTTCCAGGAAGTGCTCCGAATAGGCATAGGACGAAAAGCAATCCAAATAGTTTAGAACCCAGAACAAGTAGACGGGCGCCTTCCACTCCAGAGAGCTCAGGCTCGGACTTCAGCATGGCTAAGCATCTATCAGCACTCACCTCTGGTCCCATGTGTTTCTCCTGACACACTAGCAAGTTTCCAATTACGACATTGCTGCACAAGATCTGCAATGGTATGACCTGTACAGTTGACGCTAATAAATCATCTCCGGATTGGAAGGTGCCAGTCAGGAAAAAAAAATATACGGTAAATTATTGGTTTCAAAACTTTCCAGGAGTGCATTGTGTATATGTTTACTGATTCAAGAAACCTGAGCTTATTAAAGTTGTCTTTATTTTTTTTCAAACAATCCTTTATTTGGTATCAAAAAGATTAACATTCGACTGAAACAGCACAATCATCAAAAAGCTGCCAAGACAAAAAACATTCTGCACAGATGTAGCATCATGAAATCACAGTTCTAGAGCATCCTATTAACCAAGTAGCCAGGGCTACTGTTGTTAATCGATTCACTATAAACATTATACTCTATTCAGAACAATCTATATGAGATTAAATAATATATCAACATACATAATTACACAATGCTGATGCACTGTATCAGTTATCCTGGATTGGATACCCCTTGTATGCCCAAAATTACTTGTATTACCTGATTCCATAGATCAACCATTGCTTATGCAAGATCTATGTCAGACTATTAAATTATGAGAGATGTTTACGTGGAAGTTAATCAGAACCCTTTGGAACTCTTGATAACACCCCATCAAGCAAGTAAGCAAACATTACCCACTCCCTGAGAGGCACCTATACACTGATAAGATAGCTGAGCCAAGGTATCTTGATCCAGGGAGATTATGGAACGATAGCTATCACTCTCCTGGAATATGTACCATTGCAACCTCATGATCAGGGTTGCTTGGGTAGTACTTTTTAATACCCGCCCGGATCCGGGTACCCAGATATCCGGATCCAACCTTGCGAATATCTGAATCAGATCCGGATATCCGACCAAATTACCCGCGGGTACCCGACCTATTCGGGTACCCGGATAGAAAAACCGGAAGTGCCCTTTAAATAGCTTTAGAAAGGGGTTTAGGGTAAATGATGCATGTAGCATCATGTTTTTTTAAAGGGAAACACTAATTTATTATTTGTTGGACATAAAATGAAAAAAAAAAGCTGTCAATTAACATCAGGACTAGGTTCAAGACAGCGGTCGTGCAGCCCACATTGTTTCCAAAGTCCAATCGCACAACTGGGACATGACAGTTTTCAGCCCAGACACCTCCAAAAAATGACACCGCAATTGTGTTTTGGGTTCAATATAGGTGGTGGTATCAGCAGCAGTGGCCTGTGGCACCGTGGCGGTGGGAGCCAGCGCCAGCTTGCTTCAGCCTCTTGAACTCCTCATGCTCAACAACATGTTTTCTGGCCAGATGGGTGATGAAGCTGGAGGTGCCATACTTGTAGGGGTAACAACCTCTGCTCATCTGTAGTTTGCACACATTGCATATGGCAAACTTGCTGTCCAATGAGGGCAGAGTGAAAAACCACCAGATTGGGGAGGTGAACATTTCCCTGCAGCCTGAATGGGATGCTGCGGCTTTTCTCCCTGTGGCGGTTGGGGGTTGAGTAGTGCGGCTGGTGGTAGCGGCAGAAGGATGTGGGTCCCGCATTCCACGGCCACTGTCTGCAATGCTGATCCTCCGTGCCAAACCCACCGACACATCCTCCTCCTCAGAGTCAGAGCTGACATCCCCATCCTGTGGATGGTAGTCACGGTCCTTCATCCCATCATCAACATCATACCCCCCCTCCTCAAAACCCAGAACATCCTTCTCAAACTCCTTGCGGCTAACAGCCCTGAGTTCATTCGTGGCGCCTGGAGCGAAAAGCTCGCTGACTGAGGGTAGGCTGCCCGCTGGGGTCGACACTGACACGGCAGACCTTCTGAGGGTGGCTGTAATGTTGCTCCCTGTCCTCTTGCCCTTGCTGCCCCTCCCCTGGCTGCCGGTGCCAGCAAACATAGTACAACTTATACGTGATGATGTCACCAGATGATGTGGGGTACTTTTACTTTAATGAAATCGGGGTTGAACTTTAAATCAAATCAGCACGGAGTGACAGACCGCAGAGTAGAGGACAGACAGTGCACACTATCTGTCTAACTGTCACACTGACAATGCTCAGCACAGCAGCACTGTAGTAAGCTAACACAGTGCTACTCTCTCTAACAACTAACTGCAGTACTAACTAACTATATAATACAATACAATAACACAGTAATCCTATTCCCTAACCTATACTGTCCTGCTGGCCTGCACAGCACACACAGACACAGACAGCAGGACCTAACTGAGTGAATGAAATCAAACAATTACACTAGCTAGCTAAAGAAAAAACAATAGTGTAGTGAAGGTGTTTAGCACTCAAAGCTTTAGATTTATCACTGTATACAGGCAGCACTTGCTAAGCCAACAGCACTGGAGCAAGTCTGTCAGTGACCAGCCAGCCAGCCACACAAGCAAGGACGATCTGTCTCCTCATGCCAGCCCTCTTATTACACAGGGGGGCTGGCCAGGGTTCCCTTCTGTGATTGGTTGCCAGGGCTTAGGCTGGGAGGCGTCTGATTGGCTCAATGAAGTCAGGTGGGGCTGGCCAGAGATCCCCTCTGTGATTGGTTGCTAGGGCTTCTGCTGGGAGCCCTCTGATTGGCTGGGAGCCCTCTGTTTTGCTCAATGACATCATCTCCTTAGTTACAGTACCCGGATCCGGATATCCGCGGGTATCTGGATTATGCGGCCAGATATCCGCATAGAGCTATCCGGATATTGGCCCAGGTATCCGGAATCCGAAACTGACCCGGATAGCGGAAAATGGTCAGATACCCGGGTTAATCCGGGTACCCGGGATCCGGATGAGCATCCCTGCTCATGATGATATATTTTTCTATCATCTCCTCCTTAGAGTGAATTAACTCTTCCATTCAAGCTATCTGTTCTATCATTTGGAACCATAAACTCAAAGGGATCTTAGGATTTCCACTTAATACAATACAATAATACAATACATTAACATTTCTATAGCGCTTTTCTGCCATAGGACTCAAAGCGCTTAGGCTCTCTCAGATTCAGTAATTAGTAGGATGAAGTATTCACACAACAAAAGTTATATTCCTGCAAATGCCAAACTGAACAGGTGGGTTTTCAGTCTGGATTTAAACATGTCCAGGGATGGAGCTGTCCTGATCTGTTGAGGTAAGGGGTTCCAAAACGTAGGGGCAGCATGGCAGAAGGCTCTGGGACCAAAAGTTTCCAAGTGGGCTCTGGGTATGGCTAGATTATTAGAACCTGTTGATCTGAGAATGCGGGGATTGCTATCTTTCATGTATCCAGGGCCTTGATTATTCAGGGATTTAAATGTCAGTAGGCCGATCTTGAATAGGACCCTCCATTCTATAGGTAGCCAGTGAATGGAGTGCAGGACTGGCGTTATGTGGCAGTGACGGGGTTGGTTGGTTAGCAGTCTGGCAGCAGTATTCTGTATCAGCTGTAGGCGGTACAAGACCTTTTTTGGAAGGCCAGTGTAGAGAGCATTGCAGTAGTGCAGTCGGGATGTGATGAAGGCGTGAACTAAGGTTGGCAGATCTTCTGGGGGTATGAGGTGCTTGATTTTTGCAATGTTCTTCAGGTGAAAATAGGATGATTTCACCACAGCACTTCAATGGGATACATGCATTTGCCACGTTCAAAAGGTGTTATACCAATGATTTCTTATAGGATCGAATGCTATCCTTAGTTAGATGCAGGATAAGAACCTCAGGCTTCAATTCTAGCTCTTTACTAGCTACCTATTAATTAAAGCGTGCATTTTCTCTTGCATACGTTGGGGACAGAGGGAAAGAACCTATGAAGCAGCGTCGGGGTTCTATACCAATTTGAAACAGATTTGAAGTTCGTCACTTGCCTCAAAACACTGAGAGTTAGCACTTACTCATCTTAATACAAACACCCCCCCCCCCCTTTCCCACTGCGCCTGAAACCTTTTGCCATCAAATGTTTAAAGTCTGTAAGACTGGGTACAAAGTTGAGACTGTGTCCAGGCAAAACACTTTTACGATACCTCAATTATGTCAAATGTTCAGGACTGGATTAAAATTTAATTTCTTTGCACCACCTTCTGAAGCCTGAGATCATGGTCCAGATCAGAGGGTGTAAAGGTAATTTTTTCAAAAGTGACTAAGTCTGCTCAATCTCATGGTTCCATGGTAACCAACCTATATGTACTCCATAGAACTGTCTCTCCAGTCCCACCGAATCTTAAGCACTGCAATGCCAGTCTACCATCCTGCAGATAATAACAGCTTGATAATATCTGAAAATATGAGGGATAACATAATGGAGAACAGAGGCGCCAAAAGGATAAAATCAACTATTAAAAACTTTAAAAATGCTTAAGAGGCAGTGGTGGACTTACCTCCTATAAGCAGACACAAGAAGCTGTGCATTTAAAACAAGTTAATTTTATTGGTACACTCCAAGGGGATATTCGCAATGCGTTTTGCAGGCCTAGACCCGCTTCATCAGGCAATAGATTGTTGGAGTACACAATAGCATTTGGTCAGGGTAACACCTGGTGCCTCAGGACTGAGGCGCCAGGTGTTACCCTGACTGAATGATGTTGTGTACCAATAAAATTAACTTGTTTTGAATGCACAGCTTCTTGTGTCTGCTTATAGGAGGTAAGTCCACCATTGTCTCCTAAGCATTTTTAAAGTTTTTAATAGTTGATTTTATCCTTTTGGCGCCTCTGTTCTCCATTACGTTATTCACCCCTGGTGAAGAGGGATGCCCCTTTCTTTTTCCTGTCTACAGAGAGCGACTTCTTAATCCTGAGTGAGGACAGGATAATCTCCTCACCTGTTTATACAGTGGTTGCCTGGAGTAACCCTGGTTTGTGAGTATATGAATTTGTACTTGTCATATAAACCCACTTTATCAGTACTTACTACACTATATTGGGCTCTCGGTTCTCTCTTTTACAAAATATGAGGGAGTCCTACCCCTCCCCTATCTTTAGGGTACAATAGTTTTCTCTCTCTTAATTCGAGGAAACTTCTTCCCCATACAGATTTAGTGATTGATCCCAGAAATTGCTGGAACCATTTTTTTGGGTATGATAAAGAACACATGGAAGAATTGTAATTTTAATGCTAATTACAACAGAGAGAGAACATGTGTGCATCAACCAAGTGAACCTGACAAATCTGGCTTTGCAAATTTGGCCTATTGGCTAATCACGAGACATTGCTCATGCAAATAAGCATTTGCTTTCGCATGCCATAATATAGTGCTATATAGCATGAACTAATTCCCGCAGGGCGATTGTTTTGCGGTTTTTGGTTTTTGACCCTGCATATTTAGGCATGCGAAAGCAAATGCTTATTTGCATGAGCAATGTCTCGTGATTAGCCAATAGGCCAAATTTGCAAAGCCAGATTTGTCAGGGTCACTTGGTTGATGCACACATGTTCTTTCTCTGTTGTAATTAGCATTGTAATTTTAATACAAGCTATGTGAACAAACCAAGATAGGGGTTTCCCCGTCCAATTGTCCAATTTAGGCTGGATAGTCTTCAGGAGAATCTCAAAGTTAAACTTAAAGATATCTGAGGCAATCTAAGGTATCTGTATCCCTAATGAGGTGAAACAATTGGCAGCCCATTTAACGGACTACTTTAGGGGGAAAAAGAGTTAAACTTATCCGGGGCTTCTAATGGTCCCCCGCAGACGTCCTGTGCCCGCGCAGCCACTCACCAATGCTCCGTTTCCCGCCTCCGTTTCACCTCTGGAATTTCCGACTTTAAAGTTGGAAAACCAATGCGCCTGCACGTCCATATCCTTGCTCCCGCTGACCTCACCAGAAGCGTACTGCACAGACGCAGACCGTACTGGGCCTGCGCAATACACTCTTGGTGACGTCAGCAGGAGCAAGGGCAGGGCCACAGAGGCCCAGTGGTTTTCCGACTTTAAAGTCGCTAATTCCAGAAGTGAACCGGAGGCAGGGTTTACAAGAAGCCCCAGGTAAGTTCAACTCTTTTTTTCCCCACCTACAGTACTCCTTTAAAGGGAAATTAATCAGGAGTCATTGTAATTCTCAATCCAAATGATTTTGAAAAAATGTATCTTCAAGTTGGACAGTTCAGCAAATCCTTCAATCTCCAGTAATACTGTAGGTTTGGGACAGACAATAGGGACTGAGTAATGGAAAAAAAATCATATTATATATCATATTATGCCGCCGTTTATACTCTCTATCTCCAATTGTGACACCATGTATATTGGGATTTGCCTGAACTGCATTAAGGAATGGTGACAAAATTCACATGAGAGGGGATACTGGACATCCCTGTCTTGTCCCACTGCAGATTTTAAGACTAAAAACAGGGTGCAATTAACCTTGACTTAAAGGGAAGGTTCAAGCAAAAAAAAAAAATGAGATTCAATTACCTGGGGCTTCTACCAGCCCCATGTAGCCATCCTGTGCCCTCGTAGTCACTCACTGCTGCTCCAGTTCCCCGCTGGCAGCTTTCTGACCTCGGAGGTCAGGGCCACATTGCATACATTTTTACGCATTCCAGCTAGTGCAGGAACAAAAATTTACGCGTTTCACCACTAACGCGTAAAAATGTATGTGTTAATGTTCCTGCACTAGCGGGAATGTGTAAAAATGTACGCAATTTGGCCCTGACCTCCGAGGTCAGAAAGCTGCCAGCGGGGGACTGGAGCAGCAGTGAGTGACTACGAGGGCACAGGATGGCTGCATGGGGCTGGTAGAAGCCCCAGGTAAGTGAATCTCATTTTTTTTTTTTGCTTGGACCTTCCCTTTAAGCTGAAGGATCGCAGCAATGTTATCCAAGACATCATGTTAGGCCACAATTTCAAGATCTGCCAGAAGTAAAAGCATATAGTCCCACAAGATTCTATAAAAGGCCTTCTCAGCATCAGCATCAGTGATGAGAAACATCCCCTCCACCAAATGCCAAAAAAGCCAATGCTGGAAGCTTATGGTTTTAATTGGGTTGTCCCAGGCTTGCCTGGTCAATCAATATTAAATCTGTAATGAAGGGCAACAATATATAGCTCTCACATCCTTTTCTTCCCTTTGGAATCACAGTGACGTGTGCTGCCAACAGTTCTGAGGACTGTCCTGTCTAATGTTTTGTCCTGCGTAATGTTTTTAAAAGTGTCTGTTAAATGTGGGGACAGTTTATAATAATGAGTAGCAAAGCTATCTGGACCCGTTGTTTTCCCAGTGGCTGTTTGTTTCAAAGCTGTTATAAACTCATCTATTGCTATCTTATCTTCCAGCTCCTTCCTTTCACTTACCCCCAATTTTTTCAGCCCAAATTTACCTAGAAACTGTCAGATTGTATTTCAACTGACTGGCGCATCCAGGGGTTGTGGCAAGTTATACTGGCTGAAGTAGAACTCCTTGAACTGTCTAGCTATGTCTTGCATTTTCAATGTCTTGGTCTTTGTCTCTAAATGCCCATCACCTGTAGTTCCATTCTCCTATTTCTCAATAGCTTAGCTAGCAATCTGCCTGGCTTATTGACCTCCTCATTCCGCGTTTTCCTACCATACAGAAATATCTTGTGTTCCCTAGTATAGAGCAGTTTCAAGAGTTGTTCCCTTTCTTTCCCGATCTCGTCTAAATCTCCCTGATGTAATTATCTTTGAAGTGCAGTTTGTATGTTTTTGACTTTCTCCAGTTAAAAATCACCTAGTCTCTCTTTTTTCAATTTTGCACGTAACTTTACCAAAACACATCTTACTACTGGTTGATGTGCCTCCCAGACCATCATTGGGTTGGCCTCCGGGGATTTAGTTTCAGCAAAATAATTCAATATAATTTCCAGGATCAGCTGAATCCTGGGTTTTTAAGTGAGTAGGCCTGGGTTGAGTTTCCAAAGCCACTGTTTGGTAGAGGTCCTCCTCTATGATAGTCTGGGGTGCACAGGAGCGTGATCCAAAAAAGACATTGTACCAATCTCAGAATCAATTAACCTACTTGGTAGTAGTGGCTGAATAGTGTAATGGTTAAGGGTTCTGACTTAGGTGACCTGGGTCCGAATCTCAGCTCTTCAGTGAGCCAGCACCTATTCAGTAAAGTGTCCTAGACTCCCTAACTCTTGCTATGGAAAATAAAAGTTTGCCTTCTGATTATTTTCCATAGCATTTTAGTAAGAGGGCTTTTTGGTTCTTTGTAGCTCCTTACACACTCCAATGAGTTCTGGTTTACCATGAGCTTGCTGGGTAGTCTGTAACTCTGGGTGTTTCAAGTCCTACCCCATAGAGCCACATTAATCCTTGCCAGGAACCGTTGAGGATCAACCAATCTGAAACAGTCTGTATGCATGTTGGATTATTGTGGCTCTGTACTATGAAGCTGACACATCATTGCATTCCAGCTGTTCTGGAGGTGTGGCTAGCTTACAGGGACAACAAATAATTATTTGCATATTCAGCAGTAGTGATGCATTGCGGGAGACATCATATGCTTACTCCAACCTGAATTATCACAAATACCTTCTGTTTTAAGAGGGCAAACTTTTATTTTATACTATTTATGTAACCTGAGTAAAAGGTATAGTCTCCACTTGATGGGTTAGCCAACCTCTACTTTTCAACTGGAGGGATTACAATTGCTGCCTCAGTGTCTGGAAGGGGAGAGATGAGGTCTGGTTGGAAGAGCCGATTTTCAGCTCTAGCGGGACATTAAGATCCCCCCAGGATCAAGATACCTGCAGAAAAACTTTTAAGTTGAAAAAGGATGATTTTAGATAACAATATTGTCCTGAATTAGACATATACAAACTGTCAATCATGAACAATTCTCAGTGAATTTTCCCCTTAAAGGAGTTATCAGGCAAATAAAATAAGTGCTACTTACCGGGATATTCCTCCAACCCCAAGCTCCCAGCCTGTCCCTCGCCGCAGCTCTCCTTTCAGCCGTTCGCCGCAGCTCCGTCCCGGTCCCTGGGGATGACGTCAGGGCGACCTCCAGGTCGGCCTGTACTGCGCCTGCGCGAGCGGCGCTGTCAATCAACACCACGTGGGCCAGAGCGGACTGCGCAGGTGCAGTAGTTCTATGTTGATCTATGGATGGGTAAAGCCAGGGGTCTAGTCCTGTGAAAAGAAGTGAGTGGACTCACTTGGAAAATACGCGCGACGTTCCAAAAAAATGGGCGTGGTCAAGCATAACGTGGGCGTGGTCAAGCATAATGTGGGCGTGGTCATGGATGGGGCCAAATATACATGACCTTAGCAGTGATGTAAAAGGTCTGCCGAGGAAGTTTGAGCTCTGCCGTAATGTATCCCCCAAAAATAGATGTAATCTGACAGCATTTCACCAAAAAGACACATAATCTGGTAGAAGTTCCACCAAAATACAGATAATATGGAAGTGGTTCCCCAAAATAGACAATGTGGCAGCAGCAGTTCCCCCCACATACACATAATTTGGAAGCAGTTTCCCAAAATACGCGAAACCTGGCAGCGTATCACCCAAAATACACGTAACACCCAAAAGACATATAATCTGGCAGTAGTGGTCCCCCAAACATACACAATCTGGCAGCAGTTCCCCAAAATACACGTAATCTGGCAGCAGCCGTTCCCCTAACATACACATTATCTGGCAGCTGTTCCCCAAAATACATAACAGCGGTTCCACAAAAATGCAGATAATCTGATAACCGTTCCCCCAAAATAGGTACCCCCAGCATAAGGTAGCCAGGTCTATAGGTGTCCCCAGTATAAGTAGCCATGAGTATAGTAGTCCCCAGTATATGTAGCCAGAGGTATAGTTGCCTAGTATATGTAGCCAGGGGTTTATGTGCCCAGTATATGTAGTCAGGGGTTTAGTAGTCCCCAGTATATGTAGCCAGAGGTATAGGTGTCCAGTATATGTAGCCAGGGGTATATGTGCCTAGTATATGTAGCCAGGGGTATGTGTCCCCAGTATATGTAGTCAGGGGTATATGTGTCCCCAGTATATGTAGCCAGGGGTATATGTCCCAGTATATGTAGGCAGGGGTATATGTCCCCAGTATTATTATTATTATTTATTAGATTTATATAGCGCCAACATATTACGCAGCACTGTACAATAAATAGGATTACAGACAATGATAACTGGGGTGACAGAACAATACAGGTAACAATACAAGATCACTTAAAACACAACAGTGTAGTTCCACCCCTCACAAAATATCGCAAACAGTCCACATAGATTACAATGGGGCTTTAAATGAACAATCAGTCTTTTATTCTTCAGTGTTCAAAGTTCATATTTCTTCAAGATTGCGGACAAGTAAGCACAAGACCCAAATACAGGACTCCACATAAAAACAAAGGACTGCAGTCCTTTGTTTTGATGTGGAGTCCTGTATTTGGGTCTTGTGCTTACTTGTCCGCAATCTTGAAGAAATATGAACTTTGAACACTGAAGAATAAAAGACTTATTGTTCATTTAAAGCCCCATTGTAATCTATGTGGACTGTTTGCAATACAGGTAACAAACCATAGGTACAACAATACAGGTAATAGCAATAAGATACACAACACAATGCAGATAGTAGTACATACCAGATAATAAACTGGAGTGATAGTGGTAAAATTACCAGTTCCAAATTCTGGGTAAAGTGCACACAGTCAAGTAAGATACACAAGGGGAGAGGGCCCTGCCAAAGGCTTACAATCTAGAGGGAGGGGTTGGTGACACGGAGGTGGTGCATCAAGAAGTTATTGGCAGAAAGGATTAGGGCAGTGTTGAGTTGATGTAGGCCTCCTTGAAGAAGTGAGTTTTTAGTGCTTTTTTGAAGGTGGGAGCGAGCCTGACAGGCAGTGGGAGAGAGTTCCACAGGATGGGGGCAGCTCTAGTGAAGTCCTGCAGTCGTGCATGGGAGTGGGAGATGCGTGAGGTGGTTAAGAGGAGGTCGTTGGAGGAGCGAAGTGGACGGCCGGGTGTATATCTGCTGACCAGGTCAGAGATGTAGGTTGGGCAGGACTTGTGTATGGATTTGTATGCCAAACATAGGATCTTGAAGCTGATTCTGAAGTGAATTGGAAGCCAATGAAGGGATTTGCGTAGTGGAGTCGTGGAGACAGAGCGGTGGGAGGAATAGATGAGTCTGGCTGCTGCGTTCATGATGGATTTTAGGGGGGCGATGCGGTTTTGAGGAAGGCCTGACAAGAGGGAGTTGCAGTAGTCCAGGCGGGAGATGATGAGGGCGTGGACAAGGAGTTTGGCAGTGTCTGGGGTCAGGAAAGGCCGGATCTTAGAGATGTTGCGCAAGTGGAAGTAACAGGCTCTAGCTATGGTTTGGATGTGGGAGGTGAAGAAGAGGGCTGAGTCCAGGGTGACACCCAGGCAGCGGGCTTGTGTGGTAGGATGAATGATTGTGCCATTGACAGTGACATAGAGGTCAGTGGGGGGTGAAGCAGCACGTGGCGGGAAGATTAGGAGTTCAGTCTTATCCAGGTTTAATTTTAGGAACCTGGCAGACATCCAAGATGAAATAGCCGAGAGGCCAGAGGATACCTTCTCCATGGTGGTGGTGGAGAGGTCAGTGGTATGGAGGTAAATCTGGGTGTCATCTGTATATAGGTGATAGTTGAAACCGAGAGAGGAGAGGAGTTTTCCGATGGAGGCGGTGTAAATGGAGAACAGCAGGGGACCAAGAACAGAGCCTTGGGGGACCCCAACTGAAAGTGGGAGGGAGGTTGAGGAGGAACCATTGAAGGAGGTCTTGAAGGAGCGATTTGAGAGGTAGGATAAAAACCATGCTAGGGCAAGGTCTTGGATACCCACAGATTGCAGGGACTGGAGAAGCAGGGAGTGATCGACAGTGTCGAATGCTGATGAGAGGTCTAGGAGGAGAAGGATAGTGTATTTTCCTTCGGCCTTGGCAAGCGTGAGGTCATTGACAACCTTGGTGAGGGCAGTCTCGGTGGAGTGGCCTGGACGAAATCCTGATTGTAGGGGGTCAAACAGGGAGTTGGAGTCAAGGTATGTAGTCAGGGGTATATGTGCCCCAGTATATATAGCCAGGGGTATATGTGCCCAGTATATGTAGCCAGGGGGTATATGTGCCCAGTATATGTAGTCAGGGGGTATATGTGCCCATTATATGTAGTCAGGTGGTATATGTGCCCAGTATATGTAGTCAGGGGGTATATGTGCCCAGTATATATGTAGGCAGGGGTATATGTGCCCAGTATATGTAGCCAGGGGTATATGTGCCCAGTATATGTAGTCAGGGGGTATATGTGCCCAGTATATGTAGTCAAGGGGTATATGTGCCCAGTATATGTAGTCAAGGGGTATATGTGCCCAGTGTATGTAATCAGGGGGTATATGTGCCCAGTATATGTAGTCAGGGGGTATATGTGCTCAGTATATGTAATCAGGGGGTATATGTGCCCAGTATATATGTAGGCAGGGGTATATGTGCCCCAGTATATATAGCCAGGGGTATATGTGCCCAGTATATGTAGTCAGGGGGTATATGTGCCCAGTATATGTAGTCAGGGGTATATGTGCCCCAGTATATATAGCCAGGGATATATGTGCCCAGTATATTTAGTCAGGGGGCATATGTGCCCAGTATATGTAGTCAGGGGGTATATGTGCCCAGTATATGTAGTCAGGGGGTATATGTGCCCAGTATATGTAATCAGGGGTATATGTGCCCAGTATATATGTAGGCAGGGGTATATGTGCCCCAGTATATATAGCCAGGGGTATATGTGCCCAGTATATGTAGTCAGGGGTATATGTGCCCAGTATATGTAGCCAGGGGGATATGTGCCCAGTATATGTAGTCAGGGGGTATATGTGCCCAGTATATGTAGTCAAGGGGTATATGTGCCCAGTATATGTAGTCAAGGGGTATATGTGCCCAGTGTATGTAATCAGGGGGTATATGTGCCCAGTATATGTAGTCAGGGGGTATATGTGCCCAGTATATGTAATCAGGGGGTATATGTGCCCAGTATATATGTAGGCAGGGGTATATGTGCCCCAGTATATATAGCCAGGGGTATATGTGCCCAGTATATGTAGTCAGGGGGTATATGTGCCCAGTATATGTAGTCAGGGGTATATGTGCCCCAGTATATATAGCCAGGGATATATGTGCCCAGTATATTTAGTCAGGGGGCATATGTGCCCAGTATATGTAGTCAGGGGGTATATGTGCCCAGTATATGTAGTCAGGGGGTATATGTGCCCAGTATATGTAATCAGGGGGTATATGTGCCCAGTATATATGTAGGCTGGGGTATATGTGCCCCAATATATATAGCCAGGGGTATATGTGCCCCAATATATATAGCCAGGGGTATATGTGGCCAGTATATGTAGTCAGGGGGGTATATGTGTCCAGTATATGTAGTCAGGGGGTATATGTGCCCAGTATATGTAGTCAAAGGGTATATGTGCCCAGTATATATGTAGGCAGGGGTATATGTGCCCAGAATAGGTAGTCAGGTGTCCTCCTCCCAGCAGGAGGGGAGCAGAGAAGAGGGAGAGCTGTGTGGACGGTAGAGAAGGGGGGCCATCTCCCCCCCCCCCTTTTCTCACCTTAGGGTGCTCTCTATCCCTCGCTGTCCCCTCCTGAAGTAACGTGCAGTAGCCGGCAGCGGACGGGACTTAACTCTCCTCCTCGTCGGAACACCGGATCTGCGTGCTGCAAGTCTGGTCTGGTCCAGACCAGAGCAGCGGCACACAGATCCGGCGCCGGAACGAGGAGAGGTAAGTCCCGCCCGCTGCCGGCTGCTGCACGTTACTTCAGGAGGGGACAGCGAGGGAGGGAGAGCACCCTAAGGTGAGGGAAGGGGGGGGGGGGGAGATGACCCCCCTTCTCCACCGCTGCTCACAGCTCTCCCTCTTCTCTGCGCTGCTCCCTCCACATGCCAGGGTGGACGGTGTCCACACTGCGGAAATAGTAAGTGGACGCCGTTCACCCACGTCCACGCCCCACTAGACCCCTTTGTAAAACACTTATGAAAACTATTAAAACAGCGGATCTCAATCAGCAAGATGTGTCTCAATAAAGATACCTAACAAATAAGTCCCCGGGTTTCACAACTTATTAATCATTTCAGCCTGCGGGTATTTTTCATCTTATCGACGAGAGGAATTTTCACATTTCAACACTCCTCCCATTCATTCCCCAAGAACTTTATCACTACTTATCACAAGAAAATGATATATTCCTTGCTTTTTCCGCCACCAATTAGGCTTTCTTTGAGTGGTACATTATGCTAAGAATTATTACATACATAGATATTATTATTTTTCCCTAAAGTCAGTAGGTGTATTTTACTATTTGGCCACAAGATGTCCCAGCTGAGCAAAATTCTATGTAGCATACAAGTACGCTACATAGGATACAATGTATTGCTACATTGTAACCAAGGAAGTGACACAGGTTTCAATGGAAACCTGCGATCACAGTGCCGACGGGGAGATTGACTCTGTTTGTTCCCATTTATAAATTTAACGATCGGGTGGCAGAAACCAGCGGAAAACATGGTGGGAGAATAAACACTGTTTTTGAACAAAAACTGTGTTTATTCTAAGCGGTAATGTATGGATTGGCTTTTGACTTTTGTCCCCTGCAGCCAATCTCCCCCTGCTCCCAGTAACAGTGCGATCGCGGGCACTTGCCCGCATGATCGCCTGAAACCCCCCAAACTGCAGGGACATGACTAGTGCGTCCCTGTGGTTCTAGCAGCTGCTGCTGTGGACGTGAAGCTCATATCTGTGCGGCATAAATGGTTAAGGAGACCCTGCACAATATTTGGGACAGGGGTGGGGGTGGCACTGAATGTGCCAACTTGTGTGTTTTACACTGATGTATATTGCCAACATGACTGGATACCTGGTAAGGGGCAGTAGGTAGCACACAATAGAGAACAATTGAATATGATATAACATTACAAACACTGAAATCTTATATAATGCATAAATCCTATATCGAAATCCAAAGTGAGAACTCCTCCCTTCCCAAGGGAACTACTAAGCATCCTTAGCACTAGATTGTTAATACAGGGAGAGTCCAGGCTTGTGCCATCATCACAACAGAAACCTTTAGGGTGAATAGACTATTGTGTTACCCTATTCCAGCTACCAGTAAACTAGTTCCCATATAAGCATGAGTGTCAAGCGCGACCAACAATTTTAAGACAAAACATGGATCTGAAGGGCAACAATAGCTACTGTGAGTGTGATTATGCTAGCTATCATTTGCTATATGACTTTGAACTTAGACTGAATAAAAAAATGAAAAGCAGCAGCAATAAAATAGCACCAAATGAAAGCTTTATTTGTGAGAAGAACAGGAGGTAAAATTCCTTTGGGTGCTAAGTTGTATGACCGAGCAATAAACCATTAAAGTTGTGAAGTGACGAATTGTAAAAAATGGCATGTCATTAGGGGGTATAAACCTCTGGTCTTGAAGTGGTTAATTTATCTGTGGGAATTGATATAGCTTGGAATATTTACACATACTGACGTTTGCTTATCGGGTCAATTTGACATCTAATTAAAAATGAACGTCACTAGCCATCTTGTCTGCATTTCTTTTTCTCTGACCTGCTGATTTAACTTAATTGCCCTAGACATTAGGACTTTAAAATATTATAAATGTCATTCTATCTAACTTTTTATGACACACTTTTGATAAAATGTCTCTCTGATGACTAGTTTGGAATGTGCCTGTGCTTTTACCTGAAATGTAATCAGCCACTTTGACCCAGCAAAGCACGTAGACCTGTAACTTATAGTCTACAATAATTTAATGCTTTATTTAAACTGTAACTATTCTTATAGAATAACCAAATAATGTGTATACTGATCAGTTACAGTATCTATATAATTTAATTCTAGAATAGTTTTATAAAGAAATATTAAAAATATTAACTTTATAAAATCCGCCAGGTGGCAACATAAGACAGTAGGAAAAATTAAGAGGATTATTGTTTTTGCATTTTAGAATGTCTGTCTGATTTAAGATTCTTAACCAAAACTTCTTCCTTCCAGCTGAATCAAGGACGTATCCTTGCTAATACAGTGGGATGCGAAAGTTTGGGCAACTTTAATTGTCATGATTTTCTTGTATAAATCGTTGGTTGTTACAACAAAAAATGTCAGTTAAATATATCATGTAGGAGACACAGTGATATTGAGAAAAGTGGTCCAAAATACCTTCAACCTGAATCCCGACTCTCATTGGAACCTACAGGAAGCGTTTAGAGGCTGTCATTTCTGCAAAAGGAGGATCTACTAAATATTGATTTCAATTATTTTTTGTGGTGCCCAAATTTATGCATTGTTTAAACAAATATTGTTTAAACAATAATTGCACACTTTCTGTAAATCCAATAAACTTCATTTCATTTCTCAAATATCACTGTGTGTGTCTCCTACAGGATATGTTTAACTGACATTTTTTATAGTAACAACCAACGATTTGTACAGGAAAATCATGACAATTACAAGGTTGCCCAAACCTTCACATCCCACTGTACGTGCCGTAAACTTTTACTTGCAGAATAAATTAATGTTTATAGATTTATATATTCTAGAATAAACAAGTATTAACTTAACTTAAAAACCATTTCCCCCTTTATAAGGAGCTATTTATGATTAATAATATATACACTATGTAATATAACCGCATGTATACTTGCTGCGGTAATATGATTTTTAAACTTTTCTTAGTTTCTTCACTATAACCTTGGAACTTTGAGGTGCCTGTAATATAAACAAAATGTTATAGCTTGTGTAATTAAAACCATCTTATGAAAGTTTCACTGTCTGGAATATGCTGAATCGTTCCAGAGCAGTATTTCAAAGAAGTACCCCAACTTCACAGTTTACACTGAAATTTTGCATAGCACACACAAACTTAAAACGTATACCCTATTTTTCGAAATATAAGATGTGCTTTGTCTTCCCAAAGACCATAAGACATTCCAAAGACAGGGAATCCTCGAATTACTATCGCCCGCCGACCTGCCAGGGATTCCTTGCCTTGTCCCTCACCCCCCTAGCTAGTCTCCTCCACTCCTTGTGTAAAATTAAATAGCGGCAGTGTGGCTCACCTTCCTAGCGATTCCAGCCCTGGGTGGTGCTCCACCCCAGGCTGGTCTCCTCTGCCCCTGGCTGGTCTTCTCAGTTCCCCCTGTAAAATAAAATTGCAGCAGAGCGGCTCAGCTTAGCTGGTGATTCCAGCGGCAGCGATCTACAGACATCTCCTCTTCCACGCGGCTTCCCCTAGTGAAGGTGTCTGTTGATTGCATCATCAACAGAAGCCTTCACTAGAGGAAGCCGCATGGAAGAGGAGATGTTTGCAGATCGCTGGAGCCAATCTGCTGCTATTTAATTTTACAGAGGGAACAGAGAAGACTGGCCGGGAGCAGAGGCCAGCCGGGGCGGAGGACCACCCAGCGCTGGAGTCACTAGGAAGGTGAGCCAAGCTGCTGCTATTTAATTTTACATAGGGAGCAGAGCAAACATTGGGGGGGGGGGGGACTAGGGGGAGACACGGGGCAAGGAGAAGACACAGGGGGACAAGAAGGAGACGCAAGGGGACCAGGAGGAGACATGGGACCTGGAGGGGCCACGGGGGGGGGGGGGGCAGGAGAGGACACGGGAAAAGACACAGGAGGACTACGAGGTGACATAAGGTGGCAAAGGAGGAGGGACAGAAGGGAACATACAGAGGGAGCAAAGAAGAACAAAAGGGGACACAGGAGGACACTAATTGGGGGAGAACATCTACAAGACGCTCCTGGAACATAGATGCACCAGGTTTAGTATATTTTTTTCCCCTGGTTTTTGCCCTCTAAACCTAGGTGTGTCGTATATTCTGGAGCCGCTTATATTCCGAAACATACGGTACATATGGCAGCTTTTACTGCATAACCAAACCACAAGAGTTCTGATAATTTGGCATATTAGTGTTGTCTTTATGACAGCATTAATAATAATCTTCACCATCTTAAAAATGGAATACTGACATTTTTCTAAAACAAAGTAGAGAGAGGGAGGCCTTTTTGTTTCTAGTTGAGGCACTGTTTACTGGGAATTAGTATTTTTGAAACATTCATTTCCTGTTGCTTTTTGTTGAAACACAGGAAGTTGAGTTATTTCTGTGGCAATGACACACTGTGAGGAAGGGACTCCTTAAAACATAAAAAAAAATGAATTGCCTTTAAAATCTGAATTTTTTTTAAGAGAAAGATTTCCATGTGCTGTGTTGAAGGTTGTATGAATGTCAAAATAATTAGCATTATTTAAACTTCATTAGTTAGTGAGCAGCAAAACTCTCAAACATCACTTAACTTTTTTTTTACCAGTCTTATCATTTTTCATGCACTTCATATATTAATATATTGTTTTGTTTGTGTGCCTTATTTAATAGAAAATAATAAAAAAAATGTATTGCCTTTTTTAATCCTAATCTTATTGTTTTCTTTATACTTAGGAAAAATGCCAACTGTAGTATCTCCAGAACTATATCGAACGCGATTTTGTGAAGCAATGGATAAGTACTTTTTGATGGTTCCTGACCACTGGACAGCACTGGGAGTCAATTGCTGAAGTTCATTACACAAATCATTTGATGGGAAGATATTCTCTACAGCACAACAGACTTTTATGCAACATTAACTTATGGTCCTTTTTATTTTACAGCTTTTGAATGACAGGTGTTGAGCATTGAATGGACATACAAAAATTGTGTTTATTCCTATTTGCAAATAGTAACATGGTACTGATTTTGCAACACTGCAAATTCAGAAACTGTATAGAACTATTTGAAAGAGGTGCATATATGTCTAAAATATTGTTTTCGAAAAACATCTCTTAAATAAAAAATCTTTGTAGAATGGTGACTGCTATGCAGCCAGTATCTTCAGATTCCTTTTTATAACTGAAGGATGGTATTTGACATATTCTACTGCTTGCATTATTTTTGAGTGAAAGTATAGACATCTGTAGATGACCGTTTACTATCTGTGCATTGAATTCAGTACCATTTTCTGCTGCTTGAAGGGTTTATGGGAAATATATGCCAACTTCCAAATACTTAATCATCCAATATATTCAACAGCAATGCCAGTATTTGTTTTGCTTTAAAGCTATCAATGTATAAACTACTATAGCTGAAGTTATTTGCTTAGGTATTAATTTGAGCTTCTTGGTCACCGATCTAGGCAGCAGCCTTGAAGCAAAAGAAGAAAGCTAAGACTAGTATTTCATAGGCAGTGGTGTGATCACACAGGAGAGAGAGTACAATAAACTGCTTTAGATAGTTCTTCTTTTCTAAACTTGTAATACATTTATGTGGAAACATTTTTAAGAAAATATTATTTGCAGTGTAGAAAGGCAAGACCTGCAACATTTGCACATTTGCATCTATGTTTGCTTTCTGGACAGAACATATGTATATGTACAGTAATTAAAATTTTTCCTGTTTAGTGCACAATCGGTGTAAGATTTTTTGGTTTTATTTTACTTTAAACATGTAGTTATCAAAGTCTTTTGTACAGTTCTTTAAGAGCCAAAAGCAGTGTTTCTTTTTATAAAAAGAAGCATTAGTTAACAGCAATACCAGTATTTGTTTTGCTTTAAAGCTATCAATGTATAAACTACTATAGCTGAAGTTATTTGCTTAGGTATTAATTTGA
Source organism: Hyperolius riggenbachi (assembly GCF_040937935.1). NCBI lineage: Eukaryota > Metazoa > Chordata > Amphibia > Anura > Hyperoliidae > Hyperolius > Hyperolius riggenbachi. The sequence continues at coordinate 188,296,931 of NC_090652.1, forward strand.
GCTTCTTGGTCACCGATCTAGGCAGCAGCCTTGAAGCAAAAGAAGAAAGCTAAGACTAGTATTTCATAGGCAGTGGTGTGATCACATAGGAGAGAGAGTACAATAAACTGCTTTAAATAGTTCTTCTTTTCTAAACTTGTAATACATTTATGTGGAAACATTTTTAAGAAAATATTATTTGCAGTGTAGAAAGGCAAGACCTGCAACATTTGCACATTTGCATCTATGTTTGCTTTCTGGACAGAACATATGTATATGCACAGTAATTAAAATTTTTCCTGTTTAGTGCACAATCGGTGTAAGATTTCTTGGTTTTATTTTACTTTAAACATGTAGTTATCAAAGTCTTTTGTACAGTTGTTTAAGAACCAAAATCAGTGTTTCTTTTTATAAAAAGAAGCATTAGTTAAGTGGTTAGTTATAATACTATCATAACTGAAGCACTGAAATAATTGAAATAGGACTTTTTGGCGCCCCTTTTGTGCTGTGTTGTGCCGTAGCTTGATGCAGCTATTGCAGTAATGCTATAGTCCGCGGCCTGGTAATTTGGGGAAATGGTGATTGTCAGACTCAGAATTACTTCTCCCTCCGAGCTTCAACAACTCTGAGGGGGAATAGTATTTAACAACCCCCCCGAATTTGGGAGGCAGCAGGGTAATTTACATGGTTTCTTTATTTCTGGTCCATAGTTTCCATATTTTATCGAATTTTTGAGGGCAACTCCTAGAAATATATGCCGCTTTGTATAGCTGAACTGACTCATTAACCAATTTATTCCAGAATTATATAGTGGGTGGTTCTTCTTTTTTCCAGTTAAGGAATATTGATTTGCGATAATAGTATAGTAGCAACCCCACCAGCGCTTGTTGTGACTTTGTGGGTGCTATGCTGGTCACCACACCCAGTATGCAGTACAGAGGATCAGTAGGGACATTTTAGTGATTTTTGTGATAAAATCACATATACTTCTCCAGAGGGGGACCACTTTAGAGCATGACCATAATATGTTATCTATGTCGGTGCCTAACTCACCACATCTCCAGCATGTTACTGGGTTATTTGGGTCAAATTTAGTAAGTATGGCAGGTGTCAAATAAGCTCTGTGGAGGATTTTTTAATTGTATCAATCTATCCCGAGTTGCTATCAAGTAGTTAAACGGTTTAAGCCAGGCATCTTCCCACTCTTCATCATCTATGTTGGGCATCAGTTTAAGCCAGGGTTGTTTATAAATTGAGAGGTGGGGTTCAGTTATCAAGATAATATTTTTATATATTTCAGAGAGCAATTTTTTAAGTTGTTCTTTATACAGAATTTCTTCGAGGTCAGAGAGGCTTAACCGAACTGGAGTACTGCCAAATTGTTTGGTGTAAGCATGCCTGAGTTGAAGGTATCTGAAAAAAAATGTGTATTGGAAAGTGCTAATTTTTCTTTAAGGAAGTCAAATTGCGAAAGGGTTCTTGCATGTATTATATGTTCAATATGTGTTATCCCTTTGGGGATCCACACTATAGGGTCAGGGATAGAGAAAAATTGGTGCAAGGTTGGGTTGTTCCACAAAGGGGTCTTAGGCAAAATCTTATTTTTATTATTTATTTATTATTATTTTTATTTGGAGAGTTCCAGAGCTGAGCCGTATCCCAGTCTTTTATAGTCACTATCATATTAGGGGTTAAGTCGTATGGGGCCCTAGCACCTCTGTACAGAATTTGTCCTAGGGCCTCAATGGAACCAAGAATGGCCGCATCAAGTACAGTGGCAGCATTGGAGCCATCCTGTACCAGCCACCAGTGAGCCATTACCAACTGACACGCAATGAAGTACTTAAAAGATCTGGGAAAGCCAGGCCCCCCTCTGGCCATGGCCTCTGAAGTTTTTTTTCCATTAACCTCCAGGACAGGTCCACCATGAGAACGACAGGCTCCTCCCAGGAACAGGAAACGTCCAGATAGAGTACTCTATAAATCTTTGTTCAACCCCTCGATCACCAGTTGACGTTTCCTGTTCCAGGGAACAAGGAGTGCTCTGGTCGCTCGCCGGTCCGTCAGACCAGGTGTGTTTGGGACCCGGTTGGCGGCAAGTGGTGGACCTGCCTAGAGAGGTGTTGAGGTCTGGTAAGGAGAAGAGAGGGTACCTTCTCCTATGGCTGTCCTGGCTGCCCGAGTTGTGGTGGATCCGGAGGACACGCGCGGCGTCCATGATTCCCCTTCAGCGGAGGCTAATGGCGCACCGGAAGTGATGCGGTGGTCATGCGGGCTTCCAGAGGGTAAGCAGCTGATTGCCCTCAATGGCGGAGTACGCGTGACGTACTTCCGCCCTTACGTAGCGTCACTTCCGGTCGCGTGGGTGAAGAGGCGCCGGAAGCCTGCATGGTTCGGCAGTTTGTTTGCTGAACGGAGCGGGATGGACGCTAAGCAGGAGCCAGGAAAGGTAAGAGTGGCGGAGGCTTGGTGACCTATATGGTATGAGCTGTACGCCTTATGCCGCGTCTGTACTGAGGTCTGTTACTAAATTGTGACTATGCAGTATAATATAACAGCCTGCTTAGCGTCTGATCTGAGGTCTGTAAACTATGCATAGAGGGAACTTATGCTGGTACAGATTATTCAGGGGGATATGTGGTATACATAATGTATATATGTTTGATATTATATGTGTATATAGATGTATATTGTAGAGCAATATAGGTTTAGTATACGGGCAACATGAGAATGTTTATTCTGTTGGCTTCCGTTATGAAATCTTCCCTTGACTACTATATGCGAAAGGAATTATGTATATGAATATAGATATGTATAGTAGAAGTCAGATGGATTATATGTATAGGATGTCGATACATGTTCCTTCTCTTCCTGGTCTTAAGGTTGCTTATCACTCTTGAGATTGGTGCACCAGGGTGTTCTTTCTTTAGGTTTGGGAAAGAAAGATGACATTATTTCGTTTTCTGATTGTTGTTATAGGGCCCGGAATCTACTGAGCCGACAAAGCCAAGAAGGCGGTGCCCGCTCTGTGATGCAAAAATGGCCCATAATTATAATAAGCAGTTCTGCCAGCCTTGTCTGGTAAAGCTAATACAGGAACAATCAGGGGGGTTAAAAGAGGAGGTAATGTCAGCTGTAAAAAAGGAAATGGCTGATACAATTAAATCATTAAAGGAAGTAATTGCCTCTGCTATCACCCCAGCAACAGAGACATTAATTCCAGGTACTAGCACGGCCATACCGGCCGGGGAGATACCAAATGCGGAGTCTCAACCTATTAAACAAAAGAATAAAAGTACAAAAAGAAATATCGTATCTTCCTCTGAGGAAGAAGATATGGAGGGGGAAGATGAGGATAATGATGATGAATCAGACTCTTCTTCTAAAAGTATGGACAGCCAGATGGAAATTAAGAAGATCTCCAGGTTTAGATTTCCGGCGGATGAGACTGAGCAGCTTATCTTGGCTATTAATAAAACTTTAAATATTGAATCCAAGAAGTCTGAGGAGGTATCCATCCATGATAAGTTGTATCAGGGAATGGAGCCAAAAGAATCTTTGACTTTCCCTATACATAGATCCACAAAGAACACCATATTAAGTCAGTGGAAGTACCCGGACAGAAAATTGTTTTTGTCAAAGGGATTTATGAAAAGATTTCCGTTCTCAGAAGATGAGGTCAAGACTTGGGATAGATGTCCCAAGCTTGATGCAGCATTCTCACAGGTTAATAAAGACAACGAATTAGCCTTTGAGGATCTAAGGTATCTAAAAGACCCACAAGATAAGAAAGTAGAGTTTGCTCTTAAAAAGGCCTGGACAGCAGCAGGTGCAAATTTTTCGGCCAGCAGCAGCCACAACATGTGTAGCAAGAGTTCTATCCCTATGGGTTAAAAAAGTAGAAGAAAAGGTGGAGAAGGGAGCTTCTAAGGAGGAGATTCTAGAATCATTAGAAGTAGTTTCTAAAGCTACAGACTATTTAACTGATGCAGCAGCCGAGAACATTAGAGTGAACGCAAGAACCTCGGCATTGATTAATACAGCAAGGCGGAATCTATGGATAAAGAACTGGGAAGGCAGTCAGGCCTCAAAAGCCAGAGTATGTAATATCGCCTTTGATGGAGAACTACTATTTGGGGAACAGTTAGATCAGATTTTAGAAAGAACTTCTGATAGAAAGAAGGGATTCCCAAAGAAGAAGAAGTTTATACAGAACAAAAGATTCTTTAGAAGAAATAGGCAGGAGAACAAGGATAAGCCTCAGCAGAGGAGGAGACCTTGGGCCATTAACAGAGAAGTAACAAAAAAGAGTTTTCTTTTTCGAAACCAAGACAACCAAGAAAAGAAATGACGCCAGAGAAAAAGTTGGGGGTCATCTGTCGGGATTTTATTCCCAGTGGACAAAAATAAGCAAAAACGATGTCATCCTCAATCTGATAAACCAGGGGTACAAGATCCAGTTTCTATCCCTTCCACCTAGAAAATTTATTACCTCTCCTCTTCCAAGAGACAGAGAGAAAAAACTAGCTCTACTAAGGATCATAAACTCAATGCTAGACGAGAACGTGGTCGTGCCGGTTCCGGCCAATCAAATCTCGGACAATCAGGGATTTTATTCGACGGTTTTTTTGGTAAAAAAGCCGACGGGGAAATTCAGGTTAATTCTAAACTTAAAGTCTCTAAACCCCTTTGTGTCTTATCAAAGATTCAGGATGGAATCAATATACTCTGTGTGAAACTTGTTAACCCCAAACTGCATGATGACAAACATAGATTTGAGGGACGCCTATTGGCACATTCCAATAAGGGAGTCTTCTCAAAAGTTCCTCAGATTTGCGATAAAGGAAGAAAAGACGATTCAACATTTTCAGTTCACGGTCCTTCCTTTCGGGATATCATCGGCACCGAGGATATTCTCGAAAGTAATGGCGGAAGTGATAAAATACTTACATTCGGAAGGAATTCTCATAATTCCATATCTAGACGACCTCCTGGTAGTGGCAGAGTCATACCAAAGAGCAGAAGAAAACACAAGAAGAGTGCTGGATCAATTACAGATCCTGGGATGGATAGTAAATTGGGACAAGTCGGTCCTACAACCAACGTCAAAAATCCAGTTTCTAGGAGTCATAATAAATTCAGAAACAGAAAAAATGTACTTAACAAGCGAAAAGATAAAGAAATTGAAAACAATAATACAGGAATGCATAAGAGATCCAAAAATGACTATAAGACAAGTGATGAAAGTATTAGGTTTCCTAACATCAACAGCTCCAGCCATACAGTGGGCAATGATGCATACGAGACACTTACAAAATTGGATGATGGAAGTCTGGAACAAAACACAAGACGGTCTAGAAAAACAGGTGATATGCCCAGTAACAGTTCTAAAATCCTTGGAATGGTGGTTGTCGGAAAAGATTCTCACCGAAGGCAGGATGTGGACTATTCCAACAGGAAAGATTATCACAACAGATGCGAGTCTTTTAGGTTGGGGAGCGCATCTGGAAGGGAAGATGTTCCAGGGTTTATGGCCAAGGAGGATAAGAAGTCAATCATCCAATTACAGAGAGTTAGCAGCAATACAAAGAGCATTGGAACAGAGTTTACAGATGCTGAAAGGTCACCATGTTCAAGTCAGGACAGACAACACCACAGCAGTGGCCTATTTAAATCGGCAAGGGGGGACAAGGTCAAGAAAGCTGATGGACCTGGCCATGAACATATTAATAATAGCGGAAGAAAACTTCCTGTCATTATCGGCAATACATCTGAAAGGGTCACTGAACACGATAGCAGACTTTCTGAGCAGACACAGAATATCAAATTCAGAAATGGAAATATCAAACAGGATGTTCAGGAATTTAACCAAGCGGTGGGGTCGGCCGCGGTTGGACATGTTCGCAAACAAGAAAAACACAAAGTGCAGGAGGTTCTACTCTTTGAATCCAAACGAAGGAGCGGAAGCAGTGGATGCGCTCAGTCAGAACTGGATATTCGACAAGGGTTATGCTTTTCCACCAATACAAATGATTCCACGTGTTTTACAAAAATTATTACAGACCAAAGCAATGCTAATTATGGTAGTCCCGGATTGGCCAGGAAGAAGCTGGTATCCACTACTACTAAAAATGAGGCTGGAGGGTCCAGTGACAATTCCGCACAAGGAAGTACTAGCTCAAGGGTCAGGAGCAACTGGAAGCTCTATACCAAATCTAAACCTGTCAGCCTGGCTTCTGAGAGGTCTCCTCTGAGGAGAAGGGGAGTTTCAGAAAGAGTCATAAGTACTTTGCTAGACTGCAGGAAAAAGGTGACAAGAAAGATATACCTAAAATATTGGAAAACTTTCAATATGTGGCAGAAAGAATCTGAATTTAAGGGTGAATTAGTACCGACAGTGTTAGAGTTTCTACAAGATGGTGTAGAAAAGAATATTTCATTAAGTACTTTAAAGGTACAGGTAGCAGCAATATCTACCTTTTTGGATGTAAGGTTAGCAAGGGACCCCTTTATCATCCAATATTTCAAGTCAGTAGAAAGAAAGAAGCCTATGGTAAATAGAAAAGTTCCAAGTTGGGATTTATCCTTGGTTTTGAAGGTACTAAAAGGAGAGCCCTTTGAACCTATATCAGAAATTCCCCTCAGACTTCTAACAATGAAGATTGTTTTTCTCATAGCTATTACCTCAGCTAGACGCGTGAGTGAGTTAGAAGGCCTATGTTGCGACGAACCTTTTTGTATTATCCTTGAGGATGAAGTAATACTGAAAACCTGTGATGAATTTCTGCCTAAAGTAGCTACAAATTTTCATAGATCTCAAGAAATTGTGTTACCATCATTTAAAGAACAGCCAGGTTTGGATGTTAGAAGATGTCTTATATGCTATTTAGAGAGGATAGCGGAGTTTAGGAGTTCTAGAGCCCTGCTAATCAACACGTCAGGGGCTACAAAAGGCGGAAAGATGTCAAACAGAACAATAGCTAAATGGATAAAACTGTGTATAGAGGAATCCTATAAGATCACAGGTGATACAGTATTAGGTACAGTTAGAGCCCATTCAGCTAGAGCAGCGGCCACTTCATGGGCTTACAGAGCGGGTGCTACGCCAGAAGAGATCTGCAGAGCAGCTACGTGGTCAAGTCTAAGCACCTTCTCTAGACACTACAAAGTGAACCTGATGTCTGCAAGACAGCAATCATTTGGGAGAAAAGTCCTGCAGGCAGTCGGCCCACCCTAATTTGGTAAGATTCTTGCTCATCTTCTCATGGTGGACCTGTCCTGGAGGTTAATGGAAAAACCAATGTTAGTTACCTGGTAACATCCTTTTTAGTAACCTCCAGGACAGGTCCGTAACCCACCCTATTAAGGGTTTATATGTATATATATATGTGTATATAAAAGTTGAGATGTATATGTATATGCAGAATTGATATAAAAACCCCTTTGTTTTAGGTGAACAGTTCTTGGAATTGACTGGTGATCGAGGGGTTGAACAAAGATTTATAGAGTACTCTATCTGGACGTTTCCTGTTCCTGGGAGGAGCCTGTCGTTCTCATGGTGGACCTGTCCTGGAGGTTACTAAAAAGGATGTTACCAGGTAACTAACATTGGTTTCAAGCTAATTGTGGGGTTTTTATTGTGCCAAATAAAGCTGGTGAGCATGGAATTTAGCTGTTTAAAGAATTTCCGTGGGATCCACATTGGGCAATTACGGAATAAGTATAGGTATTTTGGTAATAATTTCATTTTGACTAGGTTTACTCTACCTACCAGTGAGAGAGGTAAGGCCTGCCATCCCAGAAGCTTTTGTTTGGTGTATTGTAACAGAGGAATTAGATTAGTGTGATGGTTTAGTGCCACAACTCAAACGTCTGATTATTGGTGATCTGCGGAATCACTAATAATGCAGACGCTATACCTGATTATGTGTGATCCGCAGAATCACCAATAATGCCAGTATAGCAAGACCGAGGGCAGAGTGTGTGTATTTGGTGCAACCGTAACTTAAATGACAAACAAGACAGATTAGACAAAAGGCTTCCCAGTGGGGCTGGGAAGGATACAGACAGAGAATACGGAGGTAGTATAGCTGGTCTCTGCCAGGGGTGCCGGCGAGAGACCAGAACCAATCAGACAGATAATATACATTCACCAGGTAGCAGACTAGTCCTATCAGAGGAGCTAGCTTAACTGTAGCAAGAAGCTACCTCAGGCCTTTCCAGTGGAACAGGAAAGGTGACACAAGTGACTTAGACCACTTAGGTATTACCTCGCCAGAGATGCTGGTGAAGTACTAAAGATGCACAGGCCGTCCGTATAATAAAGTACAAACCCCAGCAAGCTGGGGATACTAAAACTGAGAAAGAATCTCCCGAGGAGCGGGTGATTCAGACAATACTGCAGGTTAGTGATTACCTGAGATACAAACAGTACTGCGCTAATGATCACCTATGGAGCGAGTGATTCAGACAATACTGCGACCTAGGAGAACTGCTTTGCCAGCGGGGCTGGCGCAGCTAACACCTCACCAGTGGCGAGGGCCCACCGGTGAGTAGAATGGTCATGCAGGCAAGGTTCGGCAGCAGAGAGGGGAGTATTGGTACAAGATCGTGAGACAAGAGAGTAATCGGTAATCAAGCAGAGGTTCAGCAACAGGTAGGCAGATAGGCAAAAGTACAGAATCAGAGAGCAGGAGAGAAGTCAGCAAAGCAGAAGGTCATAACAGATATACACAAGCACAATCCTAAGCTTGGGGGTGAGGTCCTTGGTCTCAACCCCCCGGAACTGGTCTAAAGTATAACAGAATAATCACACAGCAATCCTAAGCTTGGGGGTGAGGTCCTTGGTCTCAACCCCCCGGAACTGGTCTAAAGTATAACAGAATAATCACACAGCAATCCTAAGCTTGGGGGTGAGGTCCTTGGTCTCAATCCCCTGGAACTGGTCTAAAGTATAACAGAGTAAATGACACAGCAATCCTAAGCTTGGGGGTGAGGTCCTTGGTCTCAACCCCCCGGAACTGGTCTAAAGTATAACAGAATAATCACACAGCAATCCTAAGCTAGGTGTGAAATCCCTAGCATCACACCTGGGATCTAGTCTAAAGTTCTGAGCTCTGACACACAAGCATTCACGACAACAGACAAAAAGACAGAGTAACAACTCCAGGTTTAAATACTGAAGGCAGATTCAAGCAGCCCCGCCCGAGGGGCTGAACCAAATTGCAAGGTAAGATTGACAGGTAGAAGTCAGCTGACCACAATGTCAGCTGATCTGTCTCCTACGCCCATAAAGGTCCTTTTGCTCCATGCGCAGGCGTGTTGGACTTAGGCTGCTGTGCAACAGAGACCCCTGTCCCACCTGAGTCGGGAAGCGACACCCAGGATGGCGTGGCCGCCGAGGTGACATCAAGTATGAAAGCAGCTGCGCTGCTTTCCACCACAGAGGTAACCTCTTTGATCGTTACAATTAATCATAATGCATTGTGTTGCATCGCTAGTAATCCATATTCCTAGGTATTTGGTTTTAGTAATGATTTCCATTGGAGACTGAGGCATGGAGGTGGAGTTCAGCAACAGAAGTTTGGATTTTGACCAGTTGGCTTTCAACGCGGTTAAGGGGGCGTAAGCATTAAAGATCTCTAGTATTTCCTGAATAGAGTATTCTGGGTTCGTTAGGAAGATTACCGCATACAGGGATACCCTCTCCTCAAGCCCACCTACCGGAACCCTTGAATATGTTGGCTTTGTCTAATAGCTGTGGCTATTGGTTCCACGGCAAAGGCGAATAATGCTGGAGAGAGAGGGCACCCTTGCCTGGTACCCCCGGTGCAAACTTATTTGTTTAGAAAGTTCAGTACCTATTTTAATTTGAGATAAAGGGGACTTATATATTGTTGTGATCCATGAGATATGTTTCTCCCCAGTTTAGAAAGGGTCGCCCATAAATAAGACCATTCTACAGAATTGAATGCTCTTTGGATGTCTACAAATGCAAGAGCTTTGGGAAGGGAGTCTTTATCTGCTGATTGAATATGTGAAGATGCGCCTAAGATTTATGGCTGTTGCACCAGTGGCTGGAAGGTGTAATGGTTAAGGGCTCTGCCTCTGACACAGGAGACCAGGGTTTGAATCTCAGCTCTGCCTGGTCAGTAAGCCAGCACCTATTCAGTAGGAGACCTTTGGCAAGTCTCCCTAACGCTGCTACAGCCTATAGAGCGTGCCCTAGTGGCTGCTGCTCTGGCGCTTTGATTCCGCCAGGAGAAAAGTGCGATATAAATGTTTTTTTTTTTAATGTCTGTTGTTTTCTGTGGCATAAAGCCAGTTTTGTCTGGGTTTACTACTTCAGTAATAGAGGAGTTTATTCTAGTTGTAATTATTTTAAGGATTTTTAAGTCATTATTCAAGAGGGCCTATAAGCCTGGCATTCAAGAGGATCCTTGTCTGGTTTCAGTATAAGTATAACATGTGCCTGATAGAATGAAAGGGGAAGTTGGTCATTGTCTAAACAGTGCTTAAATGTTTTCTGTAGATAAGGAGACAAAATACGTGCCTATCGCTTGTAAAATTCAATAGGTATTCTATCTGAGCCTGGTGATTTGTTAGGGGGAAAGGATGCTATAGAATCTAGTATTTCTTCTTCAGTTATATCAAGCTCCAGCGCAGAGGAAATCTCTTCACGAAGTATAGGCATGTCAAGGTTAGATAATTGAGTAAGAATTTCATTGGTAGTGGCACTGGAGTTAGATTGATATAAATCTGAGTAGTACACGTGAAAGGTGAATTGATTGTGTAGAGGCCGTCCCTTCATTTATATCCCCATACTGTTGAATTGTAATTGTTATTTTATCCCCTATTTCTTTGTCTGCTATCCATTTGGGGTCCAGTCTCCATAGGTTCTTGTCATGGCGCATCCCAACCTTACATCTGATCTCAAGAGGGGCATAGTCAGAAAGGCCACTTGGGAGATATGATGCACCAGAGACATTTTGGATAAAATCTGCATTAGCAAAGGCTAGGTCAATCCTGGATGCAGATCTATGAGTTGCTGAAAAATGAGAATATGCAGTAGTCTGCGAATTCTTCCACCTCCATACCTCAGTCAACGAGAGGGCATCCGCCCAATTACATAAGTCTGGATTGTGAGGATGTGTAGGATTGGTAGAGTCTTTACCTATACTTAAAATGTCATTGAAGTCTCCAATAATCAGTAGTTTTGCAGGAAGGAACTGCTGTATATTTAAGGCAATAGTATCAAGTAGTGCTTTTTGAAGCGGTGGTGGAGTATATATCCCTACCAAGCAAAAGGACATATCAGATATGTTTAAATGTATAATAACATGTCAACCTTCTGTATCCAGGTAGGACCCAAGAACGTTGAGTTAGAGATTTATTTATTAAAATAAAGACCCCTCTGGAGAAAGTAAAGTAAGTTGAGTTTAGCTACCCAATGCTTTTGAAGTGCTTTAGTTAATGAGCCATCAAGGTGGGTTTCCTGGAGAATAAGAATGTGTGGTTTATATTTAATTAGGTACTGGAACATTAATGATCTCTTAAAAGGCGAGCGCAAACCTCGCACATTCCAAGAGATAATAGTTAAGGGGGTCTCCATTGTTTCAGCTTATAATATTCCGTGCAAGGGGTGGACCAGTGGGGAATCACAAGGACCAGGTCAGGGCATCTAGTGCTCAGCACAGACATGTGAGATAACAAAGGGGTACTTTAGTAGTACCAAAATATTAAAAGATAAACCGTGCTGTAGTACAAACAGTCACAACAAATACCACAGCTTTAATCCCAAAAACAGTGTGGCGTAGAGTCCAAACTAAAACAGTTAGGCACTAATCCACACCGCTTGAACCAGCAGCCGAAAAGAGGAGAAGGAAACTAATCCACACCGCTTGAACCAGCAGCCGAAAAGAGGAGAAGGAAAGGGCAGAGCAGAAAAAAACATGGGAAGTGGAGAGGAAGAGAAAATTGAGATAAAATAATAAAAAAAAAAAAAAAGAGAGCCCTGGGTAGAGAATGTTGGTTAAGTAAAGTGGGGTAAGCGATGACCTAAGGAGCCATCGCCCAGCTTCACCCGGCATGCCAGGGGCACATAAATTAAACCGTTGCGAAGTCAACAAGCTTTTGTATGAATATTCACACTCTGCACACATTCATTTTAATTCTATATTACCCATGTGTGTCCAGTTTATATCAGGTTATTCCCAACTCCATAGTACGTTGGTGTTGCCAACAGCAAATTTAAACCTTATGCACATATGTTGCTCTTCCAGAACTTGTATAGTATATTAAAGCGAGAAATATTGTAAATAGCATGTGACTTAATAAAGAATAGGGGCTATGAGAAGGGGTTATACCAGGTCCCAAACTTTTCTTCCACAGGACCACTGCCCTCTAGTGGGCACAGAAGTTAAGATCTACCACATACTTGTATCTGACAGTATATAGGAATGGCTTCAAGTTGTAAATGTAATTGTTAAAGTGTTGTAATAGCTTTCCAAAAATTGGATGGCCATGGTAAGTATTAGGACCAGGACCCTATGTACATGGCAGACACGGCTACTATCTAGCAGTAAAGCTACTCTAAGAGACAATGAGCCGGGCCCAGAGGAGGGGGAGAGGACAGACCGGGGTATAGGCCGGTAAAAAACACAGCCCAGTGACGGGGCCAGCCACCCTAGCCGTCCGCATCCTCCAGTGTCTTGCCTCAAGAGAGACAGGCCGGCTTTATAGTGATCCATTTTAAGAGTTAGTGTAGCTTGCCATTGTTTAATAGCCTCTAGTATCTCATATGGGTTGGGAGGAGGGGGAGGCAGTTCGTCAAAGCCATTTTGGGCTGCCTCGTGGCCTACGTCCTGCACAGCTTGTTTGGATTTCGGAGCTGCTTTCGGCTGGGCTGGTTGAGGTGCAGGCTTCTCCGGAGATTCACGCTGGTCTCCCTTGTCATTCTCCTAGTCCTTCTCCCTCCCCTTGTTCCTCTGCGACATCTCTGGTTCGTACGGGGAGAAGCGCTCTGTCTCTCTATGTGTCCTGGCAGGGCCTGCTGATTCCCCTCTACGTGGGAGCGGAGGAGAAGTTTCTTTGCTAGCCGGGGAGTGCGGCAGGTCATACCACTCCAGTTTTTAGGCTGCAGGGACCACAGAGCATAGGGTACAAATAAAGCAGGTTTCAGAATGCAAATGGCTAGTAAGTCCAGTAGTTTAAGAGAGCTGGGTGACGGAGCTCCTCACCAAGGCTGCTAACAGTGCGCCAGTGCGCCCCAGAAAATTTGAATTTAAAATACAAACAAATGTAAGCTACTACCAACAACTTTTTAGCTTTAAGCTTATTCAACTAGTTTGTAGCGATCACGTCACATCCAGCGCAGGAGATTCAGAAGCAGCCTGCGCCACCATAGACCGTATTAGGAATTACGGCTATAGCGGCGCACAGTGAGTAACTTCAGCGCCGTCAGAAGACAGGGCTGAAGTTACTTCTAAAACACTGTAATTCGGCAACCAGCAATAGCTGGAAGTCGAATTACATCATCATCCACATGGACCTGGAGGGGGAATAGTAATTAACGCTGCCGGGACTTGTAGGAGCAGGCTAAGCCGTATATCGCCTGTATCCTGTGCCCAAGTCTCCCAGTGGCGATTTCACTCGTACGCATTTGTAGGCCTGCACAACCTGGTACATGCAAATGTATGGACATCAGAACAGATTTTGCTGATGCTTAGATGGTTACTACTTTTATACATACTAGTATATAGCCACAGATTATAGGAGAGAGAAAAATAAATGTTAGACACTGAAGTCTCTCTTTTTTTTTTTTTACCTTAGTATCATATCCAGCTGTCTTCAGCATTAAATTCTAAGCTGATTCGCCGCATCCCCGCGGCAGAATGAGTTATTTATGGCTCAGAAATAGCCCAGCAAAGTTCCATGGCTTGCATATTTTTGCTTCCTGGTAGAGGCCGCGGGGATGTGGCGAATCAGCTTAGAATTTATTTGTTTTTAAAGACAAAATTTAAGATTTTGCATTTAAAATACAGTCGGCCTAAAACAATACAATACAATAAAACAATACTGTTGCAGCAGAACAGAGTAGCCCCCCCCCAATTAAGGATAGCATGAGGTGAGCTTACCTGGTCACGGCAGTATCAACAGGAAAAATCTGACATTTTAACTGAGATCAATATCGTTTGCGTCTATCCAGTGAAACCAGACTTCTTCAAAATTTTTGGTGGCTCCACGTTTTTCATATACCTCTTTGAGGATGAGGAGTTCTTTATTAATATAGGATTGCCATTATGTAGCTGAGGGTGGGTTTGATTGGTTCCAGTGAAGGATAATGAGCTTTTTAGCATAGAATAATAAGTTGCGGAAGAGACGTTGCTTAGGTGTTGCCGTGATTTTAGAATTTATTGCACCCAGTATATAGTGTTTCTAATATTTCCCAATCTCCAACCAATATTGCGAGAGATGGGAGAAGGTCCAAAGGATATGCATAAAGCCTGCATCATGTTGGCCGCATCAGGCACAAGAGGAGGAGGCTTGAGCACTGTAGTGATGAAGTTTGGAAGGCCAATCCCGCCCGCCTCTTTTGGCAGATGAAGTTTGACTGGGGATATTTAGGCCCTATGGAGAATTTTGAGAGCAATCATTTTGTTTCTGGCTGATACACAGGAGATAAATGTGTTTTGTAGGGTTTCATCCCATTCAGGGAGTTCTAGGTCAGGGATATCAGCTTTCCATTTATCAAAGAGTTTCTTCATAGGAGGTGAGGTAAAGGGAAGAATTGTTTTATACAATGTGGAGAGAGCCTTCAGAAGTTCTTTGATGGCAGCCTTGGATTCCAGAGGAAAGGTGGAGACCAGGAGCGGAGGGTCAGGAGATGGGAATTGGGCTTGGAAGGCGTGGCGGAGCTGAAGGTATCTGAAAAAGTATTTGTTTGTGAGTTGGTATTGGGATTTGAGTTGGTCAAAGGTCAGTAATTGGTTTTCTTTCTAGCAGATCTTTAAGTCTGTATATCCCTCTTTCGGCCCAGATTGAAGGGTTAGGGATGGAGGCGAAGTGAGGGAGAGAGGTATTGTTCCAGAGAGGAAGATAAGGGGATATCTGCCCAGGGGGACATTGGTATTTTTTTAACTGCATCCCAGACCGAGGTCACTGATTTCATGGATTGTGTGAGTTTTGGGGAGCATTTAGTGCCTCGATAGGGTAGGCTGGCCAAGCCCGTGTGGGATCCGATAACTGCTGCCTCAAGAGCCGTGGCAGGATTGTCAGGGGATCGGGAGAACCACCAGCGGGTGGTAACTAAAATAGCAGCCCAATGGTAAAATTTAAAGACTGGAAGGCCAATCCCGCCCGCCTCTTTTGGCAGTTGAAGAGTTTTGAGTGCTATTCTAGGGGTTTTGGCATCCCATAGACATGAAGTGATAGAGGATTCTATTTCTTTAAAGAGTTTATTTGGGATAGTGACTGGAGAATTACGAAATATGTAGGTAAATTTGGGGAGGAGATTAATTTTAATTGCATTAGCTCTGCCTAATAGGGTAAGTGGGAGACTACGCCACGCCTTGCATTTGTCTGTGAGAAGCTCCATTGCAGGGGTTAAATTTAGTTTCCAGAAGTCCAGGACATTAGTTGTAAATTTAATCCCAAGGTATTTTATCTCTGAGACCCATGTTAACTGAGATTGCCTACCAGGAGGAGGAGGGGTAGGGTCAATGGGGAGAACTAGTGATTTTGACCAGTTAATTTTAAGGCCAGAGAAAAGGCCGAATTCCTGTATAACCACAAGGGACATTTCCAGGGAGGGACCAGGGTCATTTAAGTAGAGGAGCAAGTCATCCGCGTATAGAGAATTTTTTTTGTGGGTCTCACCTATTCGCAAACCCTTGATGGCGCTGTTATCTCTAATCTGGACAGCCAGGGGCTCTATTGCCAGTGCAAAGAAAGAGGGAGACTGGGGTCCACCCTGCCTCGTCTCTCTAACCAGTGTCAAAGGTTCTGAAATTTGCAGGCCAGTTTTAACCCTAGCCACAGGTAGGTGGTATAAAGCCTAAATCCATTTTAAGAATTTAGGCCCAAAACCGAAGCGGTGGAGGACCTCTAGAAGGAATTTCCACCCCACAGAGTCGAACGCCATTTTCAGCGTCGAGGGAAGCAACTACTCTTGTCCCGCAGTTATGTTAAATACTAAGGTTTCTCATTAAACGCCAAATATTGATGCCTGTACCCTTCCCCGGGACAAAACCAGATTGGTCAGGGTGAATTAAGGTTGATAAGACTCTGTTCACTCTGATAATATTTTGGCAAGTAATTTATAGTCTGTGTTTAGGAGCGAGATTGGACGATACGACAAGGTCTTTCCCTGGCTTAGGGATTATCGCGATCAGCGCTTCTGCCATTGATTTGGGGAAAGGTTTGTCATCATTGGGGAGATGAAATAGTTGTAGTAGATGGGGGGCTAATACACCTCTGTGCTTCTTAAAAAACTCCAATGGGAGTCCGTCAGTACCCGGGGATTTGTTGGTGGGCATTGAGTCTAGTGCTAGGTCCAGCTCCTCCTTGTAAATGTCCCCTTCTAGGTATTCCCTTTCAGAAGGAGATAGCTTAGGCAAATGGATACCATTTAAAAATTCAGACAGCATAGAATCAGAGTATTGAGTGGAGGATGCGTGCAAGGCCGAGTAGTAGTCCCTAAAAAGCTGATTTATAGCTGATGCATCATGAGTAGGGGTGCCATTTTGGTCAGTGATTGTGGATATATGTGGGATAAATCTTTCCTGGCCAATGAGGTGTGCAAGGAGTTTCCCAGTGCTCTCACCCTGTTCATATTTGCGG
Source organism: Hyperolius riggenbachi (assembly GCF_040937935.1). Taxonomy (NCBI): domain Eukaryota; kingdom Metazoa; phylum Chordata; class Amphibia; order Anura; family Hyperoliidae; genus Hyperolius; species Hyperolius riggenbachi. The sequence goes on from NC_090652.1 coordinate 188,313,749, forward strand.
ATCGTCTTAAGTTTAAGGCTGATTGTGCGGAGCTAGATTGTCTGGCTGCAAGGGCTGATCAGGCTGTCTGCCAGGCAGAGTAGGATTCTGGGGATTGCGTAGAAATATAATTTTCTTCCGCATTAGTAAGTAACATTCTGGTTTGATCTCTCGCATATTTAATACCTGCAGCAAAGGAGCCACATACCACGGCCTTGTATGCATCTCACACCACATTAATTTCAGCAGATTTTTTGTTTTCTCGACAATATTGTTGAAGGGGAATTTTAGTAACCTCCTCCACAAACATACTATAAAGCCACTTGGGAGATAGTTTCCAAACAGGTCTGGTCCGAGGACCGTCCGTCATAAGAGCTAGCTCCAGGGGGGCGTGATCCGAAACACCTCTGGGGAGGAGTCTAAGATCGGACACCCCAGAGGCCAGGTCAGGAGAGGACAAAAACATATCAATTCTAGAAAGAGTTTGATTTGTAGTCAAGTGGCATGCGAAGCCACCATCAGTAGGATACTGCTCTCTCCAAATATCCACCAGGCCTAGAGAGTCATTCCAATGTTTGAATACCTGTGAATCTCTGTTAGAGAGCGATAGTCTTTCCTTTTGGGGGGAGATCACCATATCAAAGTCTCGGCGCAACAGGGTCCTGCAAGAGGGCCATTTATTGGTGTTTTCTATAATTTCTTGTAAGATTTGGATGTCAGCTGGGGGAGGTAAGTATAAGCAAACTATGTTCATTTCAGTGCTGTACACCATAGCATGTATTACAACATATCTACCAAATGTGTTGATTTTAAGGTGGAGTAGTTGGAATGGGCATTTTTTATGGACAAAAATAGGGATGATCGGAAAGAGCAAATTCCGTTCCGCCGGAAATCGCGGATTCCGTCAGCGTTAAATTCCGTCGCTATGAAAATTCCGCCAGATTTTTACGAAATTCCGCGGAATTCCGGATTCAGCCGGAAAATGTAAATAATCGCAAAAGCAACCTTATTTATCCTATATGGTAGCCCATAGACCCTATTAACTGTTCCCTTAGTCCTTTTTCTCCTCCCTTCTCGTCTTCCAGGGAATTGTAGTATTTCAAAAGCCAGCTTACATACCTTGGCCGGGAATTGAACCCAGGTCTGAGTGCGTGGTAGGTAGCTCTCTTTACCACTATACCACCACCAACACTACATGCTGAAGCCAGCCTAGCATGTACCATTATGATATATCCAAGAGAAAAATGAGCTTGCTTAAGGATTTATAGTATGTCAAAAGTCAACTCACATTGGCCAGGAATCGAACCCAGGTCTAGTGCTCGGTAGGCTGCTATCCTAACCATTATACCACCAACACAACACACTACAATGCTACATGCTGAAGCCAGCCTAGCATGTACCATTATGATATATCCAAGAGAAAAATGAGCTTGCTTAAGGATTTGTAGCATGTCAAACGCCAACTCACATTGGCCAGTAATAGAACCCAGGCCTAACGCTCTGTAGGCTGCTATCCTAACCATTATACCTCCAACACAACACAACACACTACGATGCTACATGCTGAAGCCAGCCTAGCATGTACCATTATGATATATCCAAGAGAAAAATGAGCATGCTTAAGGATTTGTAGCATGTCAAAAGCCAATTCACATTGGCTGGGAAGATGAGACCCTCCTTCCTCCAGGAGGAAAGGAGGAGGGAGGAAGGGAGGAGGGAGGAGAAATAACTGTTATTAGGCAGAAATCAGTTTGGTGGGGAAATAAATTTGAATTCCGTAAAATTCAGCGGAATTTAAAAATTTTCCGCGGAATTCCGTTTTAGCCCTATAGCAATTTCATTCCGTCATATCGGAACCGGAATCACCAAATTTATAATTCTGTGGAATCCAGCGACCATCCCTAGACAAGAATAAAGACTCCTCATGCATAATTGGAGAAGGTGGAGGATTAATATGCAGAAATAAAGGGTTTCTTTAATGAAAGAACTCTTCTGCCGGTAAGGTGAGTCTCCAAAAGGACAGTAATATCAGGTTGGTAGTTACATAAAAAGGAAAATACAAGAGCTCTTTTAATCTTATCATTAAGGTCTCTGACGTTCCAGAGGATCACCTTCATATTAGAAGAAGCAGAGGTCATACATTATACATGATACTGCGATAACACAGGAGTAAGGTAAGGATAGCTATTTGGGGAGGGAAAACCCTGGTCACTCTGGGCTGCTGCAGAAAAAATTAACATATACACATACATACAATGAACAACATATTTACATCCCATGAAGATCGGAACTGCGTCTTCATTGCTTTTAACCCTAACCCACCCTGCCTCAACCTTACTAACTAGCTGAAGCTTATACCCCTTACTGAACTCCAACTGAAGTGGCCGTGCACTCTGTTAAGGGTATAGAGTGGCTGCTGGGTGTAAGCAGTTGTAAAAAGGGGTGGTATCGGCCACAATCTTACTCTCTCCAAAAGGTAGCATAAGTTCAAACGGTTGTGGGACCGTCTGTTGCGGGGTGCAGTTGAGTAAGTAAGTAAAGTTAGTCTTTAATAGATTCAGTAGAAGTTCTATAGGGTAATATAGCCCAGTATCTCAAAAGTTCTGAGTTAGGGGCCCAAGGCAGATAATAGTCCTGAGACTTCAATCATGATTGCTGGTAATGTTGGCTCACACTAAAATAAGAGACTATGGATGGCTTGGACTATGGGCCCCTAAGGTAAAGTATGGCGGGAGAGTAAACCGTCCAGGGACTGGAATTCGGGATAAAGTAATCAGTATAATTGAGCCCTGGGCCTAAGAACCTAAAGGGAGATGACATTGTTTACCATGCTCACTGCGACCCCAGAAGGCTTCAGGAGTCCGAGGGGGGCCAGAACTAACAGTCCTGAGATGCTAAGATGCGAAATTCGGGGTGTTCCATCAGCCCTGAAGGGTGTCCAGCCAGGCCGAGGCAGCGTCGGGGGATTGGAAGAAGCGAAGGGTTTCCCTATCTTGGACTCTAAGGCGTGCTGGAAAGAGCATGGCGTAGGGTATTTCTTTAGTGCGCAGGCGGGATCTCACCGTTTCAAAGGTTTTCCTCCATTTCTGGGTCTCCGGAGAGAAGTCCGGGAAGAACATCAGGCGAGTATTCTCATAAGGGATGTAACGATTGGTGTAGCAAACAGAAGTCTGGTTATTGTGTGATCTGCAGTATCACCAAAAACTCAGACACTATACCTGATTATATGGTGATCTGCAGAATCACCAATAATGCAAGTATAGCTAACAAGGTAGTTGCAAGTGTATAGTGCTTGGTGCAACAGTAATACTGATTAGTTTTGGCAGAACCTCACCAGAGGAGCTGGTGGGTACTATCAGTAATGAACCTCACCAGTGACAAGGGCTCACTGCTGAGTGGAGTGGTCAGACAGATCAGTTCGCAAACAGACAGGAGGATACAGTACAAAATCGGCAGGCAAAAGGATAGAGGTTTTTCAGGCAGAGTCAGCAACAGGATCAGATGGGCTAAAGTACAGAATCTAATAGTGTAAGAATAGTCAGAAGAGAGCCAGAGTCATACACAGGTAATTAAGCAGTAATAACAACAGTAATAATAATTCCTAGTCTTGTGTGAAATCCCTGCTTTCCTCCGAGATCAATGCACACCGGAACTATCTAAGGTCTGAGTGCTCACACGAAGCAATCGCAACAGCAGACAGTTTGCAAGTGATTCTCTGAGGCTTAAGAAGCAGAGGAGACCCCTCGGCCACGCCCACACCCATCAGCCAATCAGAACTGCCGAGAGTCTCCTCTGACGTCAGCCAACCGCGTAAAGGTCCTGTCTGTGCGCGCGCGACAAAGCCACTCTATGAGCAACTGACAATCCCCTCCTCGGCGTGCTAGACGCCGGAGGGATAGGAGAAATGCCCGACAGGGAAACCGAAGCAGCTGCGGGGGCATCCTGACTGCCCGCAGCTGCGTCTCCAGAGAATGTTACAAGGGATGTCTTAAAGCTTCCTGGCCTCTCGGAGAATCGTGTCTCGGTCCTGGAAGTTGAGGAGCTTAAGGATGAAGGGATGTCCAGAAGAGCCATGAGGAAATGGGCTAGTCGGTATGCGGTGCGCTCGTTCCACAACAAAGCACGTGGAGAAGGCCGCTTCGGGCATGAGGCATTTGAGCAGGGCCGTAATAAAGGTTATCGGGTCGTCCCCTTCGCTTCCCTCCAGGAGGCCCATTATCCAGAAGACTTTCTTCCAGACGTTTAACTCTTCGGACCAGGTCGGATGAGGTCGCCGTCTGAAAAGTGTTGGAATCCTCAATGTTGCTTATGTGCTGCTCTGCTTGGGTGACTGTCTCAGATAGTAGAGACATCATGGCGTAGTGTCGTCATCTGAGATTGAAGGTAATCAATCTTGGTACCTAGGGTGTCACCCGTAGAGCCGATGAGATCTTTGCATGCTGTTATAGCAGCCATAAGTTGGGTTAGGTCGGGTTTCTCCTCCGCCGCCATCGGTGCTGGAGTCTGTGTGGCCTTCACTTTAGCAGGAGGCAAGATGGCGCAGGTTTGAATGCCACGTGATTTAGCAGTTTTGGTTTCTTCTCCGGCGGGTCCGTTCCAGCTGCACCCTTCGACATAGTCACCCCAACAGTATTAGGAGGGGTTCCACTGGCAAACAGGATATTTTAGGAGAAAAGCAGAATTTATGGCCGGTAAGGAGAGGGAAGATCAGGAGCTCCGGGAATTGGCGACCGCTCAGTCTGCGTGCATAGCTACGCCCCCTTCAGCTTAGAATTTAATGCTGAAGATAGTTGCATACGAAAATAAGGTTAAAAAAAAAGACTTCAGTGTTTTTTTAATAAGACTATATTATTAATTGACTAAATATATTTTCATATTTATACTTAAGAGCAGCGCTTCTCAACCCTGTCCTCAAGTACCACCAACAGTACTTGTTCTGCAGAAGACCACAAACATTCACAGGTGAGGTAATTAGTGTCTCAGTAGAATTGATGTGTATTACCTCTGTGGATTTCCCCAAAAGATGCACTGTTGGTGGTTCTTGAGGATAGGGTTGGGAATCCCTGCTTTAGAAAACACATAGTCCTATTCCTCAGGCATGATGGCGTAACATCAGTCTGCAGGAGATACTTGGTTAGATTATTAAAGCAACAGCCTACAACTACCGTTGTTTTTTTTCTCCTTACTTACATAAATCTTAACCCAGAATTGCAAAATCTTTTAGTGGAAGGCATATTTTATTAGATGTTTAATTTTAAGAAATGTAGTGATGTTACAGGTTGAATTCATCTTCTGTGAAACTAATGAAATGTGTAGCTATGAGGTAAAGTGATTTCAGTCACTTTTCTAGTGTATATGTTTGAATCATGAGCAAAGTAATTTGGGCACCAATAGAGGAAGCAGTAAATTTGGGCGCATGAGGCAAGTAGACAAAAAGGGCGCCTCCATTCACTCCCATAATAAATATCATTTGATGGGTGCCGAACAGGAAAAAAGGGCACCCGAAGATTATTAACGTTTCCAAACTGCGCTTGTGATGATTTAAGTTTACAAAATGCGCCCGTGACGAATAACGTTTAAAATACTAAACATATCTTTCGTATTTCACTAAAACGTTATTTAAAATTCCATCACTTACTGTTTGTAAAACATTATTATTCACATAATAAAGCGATCAGTAAGTAAATTGTAATATATTTTTTACAGTCACTATTTGTAAAACATTTTTTATCCACACAATCAAGCGATCACTAAGGGGGGTCTTAAAGTTAGAAACCACCCGGGGGGGGGGGGATTTAGGGTTAGGCACCACTAGGGGGGTTAGGCACCACCAGGGGGGTCTTAGGGTTAGGCACCACCAGGGGGGTCTTGGGGTTAGGCACCACCAGGGGGTCTTAGGGTTAGGTAACATGAGGGGGGGGTCTTAGGCTTAGGCACCACCAGGGGAGATTTAGGGTTACGCACCACCAGGGGGGGGGGGGTCTTAGGGTTAGGCACCCTCAGGGGGGATTTAGGGTTAGGCACCACCAGGGGGGATTTAGGGTTAGGCACCACCAGGGGGATTTAGGGTTAGGCACCACCAGGGGAGTCTAAGGGTTAGGGATAAGTAGAGGGAGGGTTCTGTGTGAGAGTAGGGTTAGGTTTAGTTGTAGTAAAATGTTAATAATATTTACTAATGTTTTACTACAGTTATTACGAACCTATTTATATTTTTTTTCATCGTTATAAACAATATTTTCAAATTTTATTACATGAAGATGTAATTAAATGAAGGTTATACACAATATTATACAATTATAATGATTATACATGCATTATCGTTTTTAACAGACATAATTATAAGTTTCATTTTTAAAACAGGAAAGATTATCGTTTTCACAATTTGCGATTTCATACACATTATTAAATGTTTTTTAATTTGTAAAACATTATTGTAAACAAAATACAACACAATATTTTTATAAAAGTTATTACCGCTTATCGTTTACACCATGCGCCCTTTTTTCCCGATGCCCTTTTTGCATGGACGACGCCCACTAGATGCTGATAAAATATCGCTAGTGCTTCAGTACTACTATAAGCTTTGGGATGGTATTTTCTTCTTCCCCTCGTTCCTTCAACCCTATCATTCATTTCTTCTTCAAATGTTAATACTTTCCTAATTTTAAACTCTAATGCGCCCCCATGTAAATTCCTTCCAAATGCCTAACAAGAACCACCCTCCTCAAAGTAATTGATTTATGTGTAACTCGAGTTGTGCCCATTTCTAATGTACACTAAATTCGGTTTTCTAAATGCTTGACCCACACCAATCATGATTGCTAAATCTTACCTCCCCTTAACATACCCCCTAACATAAACCCTCCAAAAGCAATACCTAACCCTCACCAATATTCATCGTATACCATTTTCTTTTTTTCTCTCTGGTGCTTGGTTTGCTCACTGTTACTCAGCTATTGGTTTTAGTGTACACATTTGGCACCTGTCCTTCAGCTCTAGAATATCAAAAAGTAAAAAAACAGTAAAACATCTTGCACTCAAGCATACAGTAGCTGAGAGACAGGACCTAATTCAAGCACTCAACACTACTAAGCCCTAGTTTAGTACTAGTATCCTTTTTGCACCCAATACAAAATGTAAATCCTCGGCTTTGTTTTCTAGTTCCATAATGCAATATTTTACCCCTTTTGTCTAAAGAGTGACCTTTTTTTTGTGTCTCTTCACACCTGTAGACCTAAGAATATATCTGGTCTTTTTTTTTCTTCAGAATAGGCAACTGTCAGATGTTTTTTAATACAGTAACCTTTATACTCCTCTTCAAGAATGCAGAACAGACTAGTAGCCCATCTCCTGGATGCAAACTATTAAATGCATCTTTAGTTGACATTCCATTTGAGCATTTCATGTTTTCAAGGGAACTAATTAATATATACGATTTAGCACTCATTTGTAAATTTGCACTTTGCATTCATTGACTGTAAAATAAAATACACATTTTTTTACTTTTGTAATGAAAAACTATTTTCAGAGATCATTTTAAGTAGCAGTTCAGTAACAAGTGCTGTACATAAAATGTATTTGGCTCCCCATTAAGCAACATGTTATCTGTGGAGAAGGGATAGGGGTGGTAGAGGGAGTGGTGCCCTGTTGAAGGCGTTTCAAAAGAAGATTCTGCAGGAACAATTGTGGTTAAAAAAAGGATCTGTCCTGATGGATAGCTTAAGTGTAGGTTAACAAGGTTGGTAGACAGCTGTACACACATTTATTTTCATCTGAGACAATCAGGAATGATGTACAAGGCTTAATTCCAGAAAGTAATTTTGGCTATATTGGAGCAAACCTGAATCATTTGTCAATCTACAAATTCTAATCTTACTTTAAGTCTCTGACACTCCTAATATAGTGTAACTCTCTCTCACTGTACTATTTCTCTGTTTTAAAGGTTTCCCTCTTTCCCAGTCTTATACACATTAGAAGTTTTGTGAAGATTTTCCTAAATGTGCACATAGAAAGCACTGAGCAGTACAATTGTAACTACCGTTTATACTCGCGTATAAGCCAAGATACCCACTTTTCCCTTAGAAACCTGGAAAAAGTGATTGACTCGCATATAATCCCTCTCTGCAGTATCGTCCTCTTCACAGTATAAACAGGCAGATGTGCATACAGTATGAGGCAGCACCCCATCTCCATAAACACTTAACAACTTATAAACCTAAAATATACAGTCAACAACAGTATATGAAAACTTCAGTCCCCCCATAAAACCAAAAGCAGTGATGATTAACATGTTTCCACAAAATGATACTCACAACCAGCTGTGGGACACACTGACATTTAAAGTAATACTAGTACAATGATTCCAACGTCCCACACCTCTGTCAATTGAATTGGAATCCTGACACACTCTGTGCAACTTGCCATTAGCTGTGAGAGTCAATAATGTTCCTGTGTCAGTTCTTACCAATCTTCGCAGGCAGCCTTGGGATCCATGATATTGCAAGTGTCTGGGTGGCTTGGTATGCCACTATTATCAGTGCACAAATCCCCAACGCCTTCTCACAGCATTAAGTGTGTTTACAAGCGAGGTGCAGCAACGTGTCAGAGCTGTTGAAATGCGGATCAGTGAATAATGCCGCACAGCACCTATGCATAAAAATGGCACCGCATTAAAAAGATAACCTTATCGCTATTTATCGTTAGTACTGCATAATAATGGCACACGAAAAAAAAAAGAAAAACAGCACACAGTAATGTTATTTATCAATAGCGCCGTTCATATGCCAAACAGCAGACGTTATTGCTTTGGGCGAACAGTGTTCGCCACTGTTCGGATTCGCCCGGATTTCGGGCTGTTCGAGTTCGGTTCGGGCTCCGCCGTACACCTCGTGGTGTTCGGCTATGTGTTCGGCCATGCGGTCGAACGTATGTTCGGCCTGACAGCGCATGGCCGAACGTTCCCCGAACGTTAGGTTCGCGCTGTGATTGGCCGAGCGGGTCACGTGGTTCGGGCACGAACACGGGGCTCGCGCTGCGATTGGCCGAGCGGGTCACGTGGTTCGGGTAAATAAATACCCGAACCGCGTCATTTCTCCGCCACTTGCGTTTGGGTTTAGCTTTGGGTAGGCAGGCAGGTTAGACTCTCTCTCACCAGCTAGGCTAGCCAGGGCCCCCCAGCCTCCTATACTATATTTGCCACTGCACTGTAGTGCCAGACAGTCAGGGTGTGTTTACTCCATCACCAGTATATAGCATAGCATATAGCATTGTCTTCTATTGCCACTGTACTGCCGGTCAGCGTGTACTGCTGGGATCAGTAGTACTTCCGTACGTCACCAGTATATAGCATAGTATATAGCATTGTCTTCTGTACTGCCAGTCAGCGTGTACTGCTGGGATCAGTAGTACTTCCGTCCATCACCAGTGTATAACATAGTATATAGCATTGTCTTCTATTGCCACTGTACTGCCAGTCAGCTTGTACTGCTGGGATAAGTAGTACATCCGTCCATCACCAGTGTATAACATAGTATATAGCACTGTCTTCTATTGCCACTGTACTGCTGGGATCACTAGTACTTCCGTCCATCACCAGTGTATAACATAGTATATAGCATTGTCTTCTATTGCCACTGTACTGCCAGTCAGCTTGTACTGCTGGGATCAGTAGTACATCCGTCCATCACCAGTGTATAACATAGTATATAGCACTGTCTTCTATTGCCACTGTACTGCTGGGATCACTAGTACTTCCATCCATCACCAGTGTATAACATAGTATATAGCACTGTCTTCTATTGCCACTGTACTGCTGGGATCACTAGTACTTCCGTCCATCACCAGTGTATAACATAGTATATAGCACTGTCTTCTATTGCCACTGTACTGCTGGAATCACTAGTACTTCCGTCCATCACCAGTGTATAACATAGTATATAGCACTGTCTTCTATTGCCACTGTACTGCTGGGATCACTAGTACTTCCGTCCATCACCAGTGTATAACATAGTATATAGCACTGTCTTCTATTGCCACTGTACTGCTGGGATCACTAGTACTTCCGTCCATCACCAGTGTATAACATAGTATATAGCACTGTCTTCTATTGCCACTGTACTGCTGGAATCACTAGTACTTCCGTCCATCACCAGTGTATAACATAGTATATAGCATTGTCTTCTATTGCCACTGTACTGCTGGGATCAGTAGTACTTCCGTCCATCACCAGTTTATAACATACTATATAGCATTGTCTATTGCCACTGTACTGCCAGTCAGTGTGCGTGTACTGCTGGGATCAGTACAACCATAATGAAGAAATCCAGTGAAAGAGGGAGGGGCAAGGGAAGAGGTGTTTCCCCTGACGGTTCACGTAGAGGCCGCAGTGGAGCACCTAAGAAAACCCACTCAATACCACCCATGTGTGCCAGACAAACAACCCTCACTAATCCACAAGAGCAGGAACGGATAATGAATTGGATGACCTCTCAAGCGTCCAGCAGCGGGTTAAGCAGCAGCAGCACCAGCACATCCTTGTTGTCACGCACGAGGTCCTCTGCCAGTTACAAGGAGCCAGTGGGCACAACGGTGACACAACCAGCAGTTACACCATGCACACAATGGCCGAATAACCAGTCCGAACAATTATTTCCGGACACAATGGCCTCTTCGGAGGAGCTATTCAATTTCCCACTCCTAGCCCCACAAACAATGGAACAGCCAGAAATGTTGTGCCCGGATTCACAACCATTGTGCGAGGAAACTGCACCACTCACTGAAATGCAAGGCGAGGACGAACACACCCAAATCCCTGAGCAATGTGCGCAGGAATTTGAATTGCAGGAGGTGCAACATCTTGAAGACATGGGAGTGAGGTGCGCAGAGGGTGTTCTGGGGAGCTCTAGTCCACTGCACACAGACACAGTCACAGATGAGGAGATGGAAGAGGAGGTTTTGGACAATGTGGACACAGACCCGGATTATCGAGTACAACCTCGCTGTTGGGATAGCAGCAGTACAGGTGAGTCTGCTGCAGAACCCACTGCTGCAAGAGTTCGCCGTGTGCCACAAAGTAGGCGGGGGCGGGGTATTTCGGACACAACAGGCATAGCCGTAGAAGTGAGACGCAAAAGAGGCACGAAAGAAACTCGCCAGCAAAGCAGGAGCTCGAAAGTATGGGCTTTCTTCCAAGACTGCAGGGAGGATGAAACAATGGTGATTTGCAAGGTGTGCAGGACCCGAATGAGAAGGGGGAAAAATATCAACAACCTCTCCACCACCAGCATGCGCCGCCACATGGTAGCCAAACATAGCACTCTGTGGTCAAACGCGCAAGGCCAGGGTAGCGGCTCGCTTCCAGCCCCCAGCAACACTGCCTCCGTTGTCACCAGACTGTCCTCAGCAGCCGTAGTAGACGACAATGTCAGTTTACGCAACAGTCCTCTTGACGTTTCCCAGTCTTCAACGACCACTACAACAACAACCAACTGTCCTTCAGTGTGCGATCCTACGGTTCAGTTGTCTGTCCTGGAGATGTTAGAGCGCAAGAGAAAATTGCCAGCAAATGACCCCCGGGCCGTGGCACTAACAGCCAGCATAGCCAAGTTTGTGGCCTGCGAAATGCTGCCATATTGCGTGGTGGAGACAAACAGCTTCAAGCGCATGATGGCGCTGGCCATCCCACGTTACGTGGTTCCCAGCCGATACTATTTTGCGCGGTCTGCAGTGCCAGCGTTGCATGAGCACGTGGTTAGCAAAATAACCAGAAGCTTGAAAAATGCCGTTGCCTGCAAGGTTCACCTCACCACAGACACCTGGACGAGTGCCTTTGGCCAGGGTCGATACATCTCCCTGACGGCGCATTGGGTGAACCTTGTGGAGCCTGGCAGCGACTCCTCACCGGCTACGGCGCGGTTGTTGCCCACGCCGCAAACTGCTGGACCGGCGTCCCTCAGAGATAGCAGCAGCACCTACCTCGACTCTGACTCCTTCTCCTCCAACGCCTCTCAAAGCGGTACCTCATCCGGCATCGGTAACCCAGCAATAGGGTCGGGGAAGCAGTGCAGCACAGCTGTTGCCATGCGTCAGCAAGCCTTACTGAAGCTGATCTGCCTTGGAGATAAGCAGCACACAGGTGAAGAAATTTGGAAGGGAATCAAGGAACAGACCGATTTGTGGCTGGCACCGCTGGACCTGAAACCAGGCATGGTTGTGTGTGACAATGGGAGCAATCTCATTCGCACTTTAAAATTGGCTAAGCTAAGACACATCCCTTGCCTGGCACACGTTATGAACCTAGTTGTTCAGCGGTTCCTGAGGACATACCCAGGCGTGGCAGATCTTCTGCTGAAGGTGCGACGAGTGGCCAAATATTTCCGAAAGTCCAGTACCGCTTCGGAGGGACTCACCAAGATGCAGGAGCGGTTCAATCTACCGAACCATCGGTGGTGTGTGACGTACCCTCGCGCTGGCATTCGACGCTGCACATGCTAGCACGCTTTTGCGAGCAGAAGAGTGCAGTGGTCCAGTACATGACGGCGCAGTACCGAGGCGCATCCGGACAGCTACCAAGCTTCTGTGGATCTGATTGGGCCACCATGTTGGACCTCTGCCAAGTCCTCCAAAATTTTGAGCAATCCACGTTGCTTGTGAGCGGTGACAACTCTTCAGTCAGCATTACGATACCACTGCTGTGTTTGCTGAAAAAATCAATGTTGCAGATCAAGGAAGCCGCAGTCAGGAGGATGCAAGTGGGGGAATCTCAAGAGGACAACGATCAGCGTGATGATGATACCAACATCAGGCAATCTGCCTCAGGAAATGCTGGTCCTCCCGGCAGCTATGCTGAAGAAGAGGACGAGGAACAGCTGGAGTTGGAGCAGGACTTGGACGCCCCCACTGCCGAGGGACAGAGCGGTGCACGTTGGACTTCCATGATTCAGCGGGAATGGACAGCAGAAGAAGACGAGGAAGAAGGTGGGCGACGGCGTGATGCTGGTGACGATGATGATGAGGGTGCGTCAAGCTCAGAAGAACATGATGAGGATTCTGTTAGGACTGTGGCACACATGGCTCAATTCATGCTAGACTGCATCGAACGCGACCCGCGCGTTGTTAGAATTCTGGACAACGTGGATTACTGGGTTTATACCCTTCTGGATCCACGGTACAAAGACAATGTTCCCAAACTCATTGGAGAAACTGTCAGACAGGTCAAAATGGAAGAATACCAGCAGGCCCTTGTGGAGACATTAGAGAGGAGATTGACATCCTCCTCCTCTAGCCAGTTCCACGCCGACAGACCGACTTCCGCAAACCCAGGACGAGGAGGGGAACAAAGAACGCAAGCTGCAGCTAGTGCTCACAAGGGAATGGTATCGGCAGTGTCCTTGGAGTGGCAAAATTTTCTGACACCCATGCAGCAGCCCACAGAACAGCAATCGCCCAGTTCCACCTCCAACACCGCTCGCCTGCAGAAGATGGTCAAGGACTACATGTCAGATGGCGTAGCTGTGTTGAACAATCCATCTGCACCCTTCAACTATTGGGTTTCTAAGCTACACACCTGGCACGAACTGGCAATGTACGCAATAGAGGTGCTGGCTTGCCCGGCAGCAAGCGTTATGTCGGAACGCTGTTTCAGTGCTGCCGGAGGCATCGTCACAGATCGGCGTATCCCCTCTCCACAGAAAATGCAGTCCGTCTGACTCAAATTAAAATGAATCAATCCTGGATTGGAAACGACTACGCAACACTCCCGGACCCCAACCAAGTAACATGAACAGTGAACATCTGTGATGGGTTAGCGTTGCCGGTCCCTTGTTACGGAACCTCTTATCTGTATTACATTTATGACTGCATGGCGGCAAAAAGCATTGCTATCCGCACGCTTTTTGTCCTGATGCAAGGCCTGGGTTGTTGTGTCTCAAAGCGTGGCCTTCTCCTCCTGCGCCTCCTCCTGTTCCATCACGTGTGCTGCTGCTGGGTTAGCATTGCCGGTCCCTTGTTACGGAACCTCTTATCTGTATTACATTTATGACTGCATGGCGGCAAAAAGCATTGCTATCCGCACGCTTTTTGTCCTGATGCAAGGCCTGGGTTGTTGTGTCTCAAAGCGTGGCCTTCTCCTCCTGCACCTCCTCCTGTTCCATCACATGTGCTGCTGCTGGGTTAGCGTTGCCGGTCCCTTGTTACGGAACCTCTTATCTGTATTACATTTATGACTGCATGGCGGCAAAAAGCATTGCTATCTGCACGCTTTTTGTCCTCATGCAAGGCCTGGGTTGTTGTGTCTCAAAGCGTGGCCTTCTCCTCCTGCGCCTCCTCCTGTTCCATCACGTGTGCTGCTGCTGGGGTAGCGTTGCCGGTCCCTTGTTACGGAACCTCTTATCTGTATTACATTTATGACTGCATGGCGGCAAAAAGCATTGCTATCCGCACGCTTTTTGTCCTCATGCAAGGCCTGGGTTGTTGTGTCTCAAAGCGTGGCCTTCTCCTCCTGCGCCGCCTCCTGTTCCATCACGTGTGCTGCTGCTGGGTTAGCGTTACCGGTCCCTTTTCCTGGAACCTCTTATCTGTATTACATTTATGACTGCATGGCGGCAAAATGCATTGCTATCCGCACGCTTCTTGTCCTCATGCAAGGCCTGGGTTGTTGTGTCTCAAAGCGTGGCCTTCTCCTCCTGCGCCGCCCTCCTCCTGTTCCATCACGTGTGCTGCTGCTAGCGTTACTGGTCCCTTTTCCTGGAACCTATTGTCTATATTACATTTATGACTGCATGGGGACAAAAAGCATGTTACCTGTGCAAAGAAAAATGACATTTTCAGCATTTAAAAGACAGTTTTTCCTTTGAAACTTTACAATCAATTTTCTCAAAAACTATAAGCTCTTTTTCATATATTTTTCCTCTTGTACCCACTCCCAAGGTGCACATACCCTGCAAATTTGGGGTATGTAGCATGTAAGGAAGCTTTACAAAGCACGAAAGTTCGGGTCCCCATTGACTTCCATTATGTTCGGAGTTCGGCGCGAACACCCGAACATCGCAGCCATGTTCGGCGAACGTTCGCGAACCCGAACATCCAGGTGTTCGCCCAACACTAGTTATTGCGCACAGTAACGTTGTTTTTCAATAGCGCCCTACATAAGCCAAACTGCAGACGTTATTTAACTGCAAAATGGTGAATGGATTTAATGTAACACTGTCAAAGTTAGGGTTAGGCACCACCAGGGGAAACTTAGGGTTAGGCACCACCAGGGGGGGGGGGGTCTTAGGGTTAGGCACCACCAGGGGAGATTTAGGGTTAGGCACCACCAGGGAGGTCTTAGGGTTAGGCACCACCAGGGGGGTCTTAGGGTTAGGCACCACCAGGGGAGATTTAGGGTTAGGCACCACCATGGAGGTTTTAGGGTTAGGCGCCACCAGGGAGGTCTTAAGGTTAGGTACCACCAGGGGGGTGGTTAGGGTTAGGCACCATCAGGGGAGATTTAGGGTTAGGCACCACCAAGGGGGTCTTAGGGTTAGGCACCACCAGGGGGGTCTTAGGGTTAGGCACCACCAGGGGGTGGTTAGGGTGAGGCACCACCAGGGGGGGGGTCTAGGGGTTAGGGATAGGTACAGAGAGGGTTCTGTGTGAGAGTAGGGTTAGGTATACCTTTTATATCACCACTTTTTACAACGATAAATAACGATACAATGTTAGCGCTAATTTAACGATAAGGCTTTATCGTTGAATAGCAATAGGAGACAAACGGATTAGCGGCAACACCGTGCGCCATTATTCGTAGGCGCCATTTTCAGATGGATCCGTTGAAATGAGCTGGATTTTCCTGTTGACTAGCACTCGCTGTTTCTCAAGACGCCACTAGATGATGTCATAGGTGTGAGACAAAGATTGCTAGGCAACAGAGAAATCCTGATCATTTCAGCTGTTCTGATACACTGCTGCACCTCGCTTGTAAACACACTAAATACTGTGAGAAGTCTGGGATCCATGCACTGATAATAGTGGCATACCAAGCCGCCCAGACACTTGCAATATGGGGGATACTGAGGCTACCTGCGGAGATCGGCAAGAGCTGACACAGGCACATTATTGATTCTCACAGGAGTTTGCCAGCTAACGACAAGTTAAATACAGCCTGCTGGCTCGCATATAAGCTTAAGGGGGGTACTTTTCAGCATATTTTTTGCTGTAAAATTCCGCTTATAAGGGTTAGTGTATAAACTTTGTTATAGTGAACCCAAGGTGTGAGTGATATAGAGGCTGACATATTTATTTTCTTTTAAGCAATACCAGTTGCTGGCTGCCCTGCTGATCCTCTGCCTTTAATACTTTCAGCCATAGACCCTGAACAAGCATGCATCAGATCAGGTGTTTCTGACTATATTGACAGAACTGACAAGATTAGCTGCATGCTTGTGTCTGGTGTAAATACAGGTCCTTCTCAAAAAATTAGCATATTGTGATAAAGTTCATTATTTTCTGTAATGTACTGATAAACATTAATTAGACTTTCATATATTTTAGATTCATTACACACAACTGAAGTAGTTCAAGCCTTTTATTGTTTTAATATTGATGATTTTGGCATACAGCTCATGAAAACCCAACATTCCTATCTCAAAAAATTAGCATATTTCATCCGACCAATAAAAGAAAAGTGTTTTTAAAACAAAAAAGTCAACCTTCAAATAATTATGTTCAGTTATGCACTCAATACTTGGTCGGGAATCCTTTTGCAGAAATGACTGCTTCAATGCGGCGTGGCATGGAGGCAATCAGCCTGTGGCACTGCTCGTGTTATGGAGGCCCAGGATGCTTCGATAGCAGCCTTAAGCTCATCCAGAGTGTTGGGTCTTGCGTCTCTCAACTTTCTCTTCACAATATCCCACAGATTCTCTATGGGGTTCAGGTCAGGAGAGTTGGCAGGCCAATTGAGCACAGTAATACCATGGTCAGTAAACCATTTACCAGTGGTTTTGGCACTGTGAGCAGGTGCCAGGTCGTGCTGAAAAATGAAATCTTCATCTCCATAAAGCTTTTCAGCAGATGGAAGCATGAAGTGCTCCAAAATCTCCTGATAGCTAGCTGCATTGACCCTGCCCTTGATTAAACACAGGTGACCAACACCAGCAGCTGACATGGCACCCCAGACCATCACTGACTGTGGGTACTTGACACTGGACTTCAGGCATTTTGGCAGGGTGGAGGGAGGAGGGTGGAGAGAGGAGGGTGGAGGGAGGAGGCCTTTTCCTAAAACTCCTAGAGAGTGGAATAGGAGGAAAAACCTATGATGTCATCAAGAGTTCATATACTGGGAACCAATGCAGTGTGAAAGAAGATGGGAAGAGAAGTGCGTTCTTCAAGCAGGGGTGGAGGGAGGAGGGAGGAGGCCTTTTCCTAAAACTCCTAGAGAGTGGAATAGGAGGAAAAACCTATGATGTCATCAAGAGTTCATATACTGGGAACCAATGCAGTGTGAAAGTAGATGGGAAGAGAAGTGCGTTCTTCAAGCAGGGTCGAGGAGTCAGGCAGGGCTGCAGTCTGAGCCCAACGCTCTTTAACATATACATTAACCAACTGGCTGTAGCTCTGGAATCCTCCCCAGCTCCAGGCCTCCTCCTGCATGACCGTGATGTGAAGCTCCTGCTGTATGCAGATGACCTTGTGCTGCTCTCCCCAACAGAGAAAGGACTACAGGACAGCCTGGCAGTATTAGAGACTTTCTGTACCACATGGGCACTACCCATCAACCCAAAGAAGACAAAAGTGATGGTGTTTCAGAGGAAGAATGGCTCCCCACTGGTGTCCACTAACAGCTACACCTACCTGGGGCTGGAGATCAACCAGTCAGGAAGCTTTAAACCAGCAGTACAGGCCCTGAAAGACAAAGCCTGCAGAACATTTTATGCCATCAGAAGACAGCTTTACCACCTAAAACCACCAGTGAGAGTCTGGGTAAAGATATTCGACAGCATCATCACCCCAATCCTGCTCTATAGCAGTGAGGTATGGGGCCCAGTCACCTACCCAGACAAATCAAAATGGTACTCCAGCCCAACAGAAATCTTCCATCTAGAGTTCTGCAAGTATCTCCTCCAAGTCCATCGAAGCACTTTGAACTCAACTTGCCGGGCAGAGCTAGGCAGTTTCCTACTATGGCTTACTATCCAGCAGAGGGCACTCTCATACTGGGCGCATATACAGAGCAGCAACCCCAGCACTTACCACCATAAAGCCTCACTGAGCCAGGGGGCGAGGCCATACCACGCGCTCTCAAGCAAAGCATCAGCAGCCAGCCCAGCCAAGGCCACCAACACAGGCTGACAAAAGCCCAAATAAAACGGACTATAGAAAGCTGCAAGGAACGATACATAGAGGAATGGAGAAGTGACATAAAGAATTCCAAGAAACTCGCTGTCTACCAATCACTACAGAGGGGGAGTACACAATGGCTCCATATCTGGAGAGGCTACACTACCACAAAGACAGACAGACCCTGAGCCTGTACGGTCTGAGTGCCCACAGCCTGGAGATAGAGACAGGGCGACACAGACAGACATGGAAGCCCCGGGAGGAGAGACTGTGCAGACAATGCGACCAGGAGGTCTTGGAGGATGAGGCCCACTTCCTGCTACACTGCAGCAATCCCGCACCTGTGAGGACCGCCCACTTCCAGAGACTCTCCGCCCACATCCAGGATTTTACCTCCACAGATGAAGAGAGGAAACTCTACATCCTACTGGGGGAGGAGGAAACAATCGTGCAAATAGCTGCCCGATATGTTACAGCCTGCCATCAACTGAGAGGAACATGATACCACATGGACTTTATTCCCCCAGTACCCCCCTATGGACTGTTTATCCCAGTCCCCCATGCTGTCCCTTACATCCTCCACACACCTATGGACTATATACCCCAACCCCCTATATCCTTCCCTTATTCCCACAATCCCCCCTCCCCATGTTAATGTTTTGTTTTGCTTTGGCAATGCTAAATGTATTTGGTCCTGCCAATAAAGCTTATTTGGATTTGGAGAAAGCAGGGGAGAGAGAGGGGTGGAGGGAAAGAGACTTCAGCCCAACAGAAATCTTCCATCTAGAGTTCTGCAAGTATCTTCTCCAAGTCCATCGCAGCACTTCGAACTCAGCCTGCCGGGCAGAGCTAGGCAGATTCCCACTATGGCTGACTATGCAGCAGAGGGTGCTCTCACACTGGGCGCATATACAGAGCAGCAACCCTAGCATTTACCACCATAAAGCCTTACTGAGCCAGGGAGCCGAGGCCATACCATGCGCTCTCAACCAGCGCATCAGCAGCCAGCCCAGCCAAGACCACAAGCACAGCCTGACAAAAGCCCAAATAAAAGGGACTATAGGAAGCTGCAAGGAACGATACATAGAGGAATGGAGAAGTGACATTCGGAAACTCACCGTCTACCAAGCATTGCAGAGGGAGTACACAATGGCCCCGTATCTGGGGAGGCTACACCACCACAAAGACAGACAGACAGACCCTGAGCCTGTACGATAGAGACAGGGCGGCACAGACAGACATGGAAGCCCTGGGAGGAGAGACTGTGCAGGCAATGTGACCAGGGGGTCCTGGAGGATGAGGCCCACTTCCTGCTACACTGCAGCAATTACGAACCTGTGAGGACTGTCCACTTCCAGAGACTCACCGACCACATTCAGGATTTTACCTCCACAGATGAGGAGAGAAAATTCAACATCCTACTGGGGGAGGAGGAAACAACTGTTCAAATAGCTGCCCGATATGTCACAGCCTGCCACCAACTGAGGGGAACATGATACCACATGGACTGTATACCCCCAATACCCCCTATGGACTGTATATCCCAGCCCCCCGTAATGTCCCTTACATCCTCCACACCCCAATGGACTATATACTAGCCAGGACTATATACCCCCTACCTATACCCTTCCCTTATTCCCACAACCCCCTCCCCATGTTAATGCTTTGTTTTGCTTTGGCAATGATAAATGTATTTGGTCCTGCCAATAAAGCTTTTTTGGATTTGGGTGGAGGTTGGAGGGTGGAGGGAGGGTGGAGGGAGGAGGGTGGAGGGAGGAGGATGGAGGGGGAAGAGAGTGGAGGGAGGAGGGTGGAGGGAGGCTGGAGGAGGGTGGAGGGAGAGCAGGCCTGTAATTGAAAACTGACCTTAAAATAGGGGTTTATGTGTAATCTAGATTTTTGCCTGGGACTTTTGATGTGTATTTCACTCAATCATGTCTGCCTCCAGGTATTAGATAATAAATGCAGCAACAGTTACCCCAGACACCAGAAAATAACCGCAATGTGAGCAACATTTCAGCACAAAATAAACGCAATGTGAGCAGCATAAACGCCTGCTTACGTGAACTACAGCAATGGATGAATGACAACTGTCTGAAACTAAATGCAGACAAAACTGAAGTCCTTCTGATTGGAGGGCAGAGCATGATAACAAAACAACTTAACTTGCAGTCTTCACCACTGGGAATAGGAGGCACGGATCTGCGCAGCTCTGATCATGTGCGTAGCCTGGGAGTTCTAATTGATGGTGATTTAAACTTCAGAACTCAAATCTCTGCTGTGGTGAAATCATCCTATTTTCACCTGAAGAACATTGCAAAAATCAAGCACCTCATCCCCCCAGAAGATCTGCCAACCTTAGTCCATGCCTTCATCACATCCCGACTGGACTACTGTAATGCTCTCTACACTGGCCTTCCAAAAAAGGTCTTGTACCGCCTACAGCTGATACAGAATACTGCTGCCAGACTGCTAACCAACCAACCCCGTCACTGCCACATAACACCAGTCCTGCACTCCCTTCACTGGCTACCTATAGAATGGAGGGTCCTATTCAAGATCGGCCTACTGACATTTAAAGAGACTCCGTAACAAAAATTACAACATTTTTTCTACCATCCTACAAGTTCCTAAACCTATTCTAATGTGTTGTGGCTTACTACAGCACTTTGTAGTATCACTGTCTCTGTAATAAATCAATGTATCTTTCCCCTGTCAGACTTGTCGGCCTGTGTTTGGAAGGCTGCCAACTCTTCCGTGCTGGTCTGTTATGCACTTCCCCCTCTATGCATACTTCAGTGTGTGAGTTATTTACATAAGCCAGCAGTGTCTTTGCTATCTTATCAGTGATAGAAGATAGCTGGATAAAAATCCTCCTATGTAAAGGCTGTGAAAGGAGCTGGGCTGACACAGAGGAATTACAGACAGGAAGAAAGGATCAGCCTCACATCCTGTCACTAGTATTCAGTGCAAGAGAGCTGAAGGGGACAGAAGGTAAACACACAAGTGATCTCTTGAGATACAAAAGGAAGGGTGTATACAGCCTGCTTGTGTATGGATGTATTTTCTATGTGTGGACATACTGTACATCAACCTACTTCCTGTTTTGGTGGCCATTTTGTTTGTTTATAAACAAACTTTTTAAAACTGTTTTTGACTACTTTTAATGCGGCGGGAAGTGGCGAAATTGTGACAGAGGGGAATAGGAGATGTCCCCTAACACACTGGTATGTTTACTTTTGTGCGATTTTAACAATACAGATTCTCTTTAAATCCCTGAATAATCTAGGCCCTGGATACATGAACGATATGTTGCAGCTGCGTAGCAATCCCCGCATTCTCAGATCCACAGGTTCTAATAATCTAGTCATACCCAGAGTCCACTTGAAAACTTTTGGTTCCCGGGCCTTCTGTCATACTGCCTCTACGTTTTGGAACTCCTTACCTCAACAAATCAGGACAGCTCCATCCCTGGACGTGTTTAAATCCAGACTGAAAACCCACCTGTTCAGTTTGGCATTTGCAGAAATATAACTTTTGTTGTGTGAATACTTCATCCTACTACCAATTACTGAATGTGAGAGAGCCAAAGCGCTATAGAAATGTTATTGTATTGTATTGTATAACATTTCAACACAAAATAAACGCAATGTGAGCAACATTTCAGCACAAAATAAACACAATGTGAGAAACATGTCAGCACAAAATAAACGCAAGGTGAGAAACATGTCAGCACAAAATAAACACAATTTGTGCAGCATTTCACCTGGAAAAAAAAAAAAATTACTCACCTGACAGAATACTCCTCTCGCTCCTGGCCGGCCTCTGGTGCGCTGCTCCCTGCACTATCTTGCTCCTCCTGCAGTCTCCCACGCTGACAGGCAGAGCAGGGCTATGGCAAGATGGCGCCCGAAGCCCTGTACTGGAGACACCTTCATAGGTAGCCAGGCGTAGGTGCCTCCAGTATAAGTAGCCATGTGTTGGTGCCCTCCCTCAGTATAGGTAGCCAGCTATAGGTGCCCCCAGTATAGGAAGTCAGGTTTAGGTGCCCTCAGTATAGGTAGCCACCTATACAGGGGTCGAGTCCTGCGTGAACACGGGTGGACGACGTCCATTTACTTTTATTGGAGAGTGGACGTCGTCCACCCTAGCACCCTGGAGGGGAGCAGCGCAGTGGAGAGGAGCGTTGGGCAGAGCAGCGGGGAAGGGCAGATGTCTCCCCCCCCTTCCCTCACCTTGGGGCTCCTCTTCCTGGCTCTCCCCTCCAGATTCCAGAAAATTTGCAGCGGCGGTGGCTGGCAGCGGGCATTCGTGGGCGGGACTTACCTCCTCCTGTTCCGGCGAGTTGACGCTGTGCGCGCCGCTAGTCTGGTCTACTGATGCCCGCTGCCAGCCACCGCCGCTGCAAATGTTCTGGAATCTGGAGGGGAGAGCCAGGAAGAGGAGCCCCAAGGTGAGGGAAGGCGGGGGGGGGGGGAGATGTCTGCCCTTCCCCACTGCTCTGCCCAACGCTCCTCTCCACTGCGCTGCTCCCCTCCTGCTAGGGGGAAACCTGGCTACCTATTCTGCGGACACCTATAGACTGGCTATACTGGGGACACCTATACACCTGTCTACATATACTGGGCACATATACTTTATCTATCGATTTCTATCTGATTGCAATAACTGTCTGTCTATGGTACGATCCCAACTTCATCTATCGATTTCTATCTGATTGCATTATTATATGTCTGTTTATAACATACCATGCCCTGCTATCTGACTATGGACATTCTTGGTTTTAAATTTGTGTCAACCTCTGATCTTTGGTTCCATTCCACTAGTTCCCAGCTTTTGGCCTTATCTAGGTCTTGGCCTTAAATTAACATATAATTTATTGCCTTGCCAGCTGTTTCTGCATTGTTCTATGCTGTGTTTTGTCTGTGAGTTAAATTTCTGTCCACCCCCCTTGCAGAGACTCCTTTAAATTCCAGCCTACAAGGCTGAGACTCCCATTCACACACTCCACCATCTCACCTGCATTCAGTCTGTTAATTAAGATGCTGGCAGCCTGTTTGCATATAGCTAGGATAGGAGGTCAATTTTGACCACTGGTCAATTTTGAGCATTTGAACTCAAAGTGCATCTGTAACTCTAAGTGTAAAGAAAATACAATGACCAGATTTAGACCAGAATTGAACCAGAAGGGAACAGAAGGAACTGACACAAAACTCTGCTTCTCTGGTTAGTCGCAAAAATGTTTAACCTAGTGTTTACTATCTGCCTGCTCTCCCCAGCCATCCTCAAAACTCTCCACACACTACATCCCCCTGCTGTCAGCAATATGCTGTACATTTCACCATCCCTCCTATCCACTCCACAGCTCGCCTCTCATGAGATTTTCTTGCACTTACAACCTCACCCTCCTTGTCACACTACGTCTAAATATAAGTCTACACCGCAACTTCTGCTCCGCTATGTCTGCCTACTCCTCCTCCTCGTTGCTGGGGACATTTCACCTAACCCTGGACCCCCACTCCCCCCTGCTAATCACAATGTTTGCAATAAATCAAATTTTCCTCCCTCTTTGTAACCTTATTAATATTCCACTCCTTCCCCCTACTCCCCCTCCTATCTCGGCTGCCCTCTGGAATGCCTGCTCAGTCTGCAAACTGCCCTTTATCCATGATCTTTTCATTTCCAATGCTTTCACATTCTTTGGGATCACTGAAACCTGGCTGACCCCTTCTGACTCACCTGCTGCCCTCTCCTATGGAGGTTTCCACTTTAGCCACACTCCTAGAAGTGGGAATAAACATGGTGGTGGTGTGGGCATTCTCCTCTCAGATAAATGCTCCTTCAAGCCTCTCACTCCTATTCCCTCTCTCTCCCTGCCATTCTTTGAAGTCCATGCAGTCTGACTATACGCTCCCTCGAACCTCCAAATTGCAGTTATTTACCGCCCTCCAGGCCCTGCTTCTGTTTTCTTAGATAATTTCTCTGCGTGACTTCTCCAGTTCCTATCCTCTGACATCCCTACCAGCATCATGGGTGATTTTAACATTCCTATTGACACCAATAACACTGTCTCCAAAAAACTTCTATCACTCACTTCCTCCTATGGCTTGTCTCAGTGGTCCTCTACCTCAACCCACACTGATGGCCATACGCTTGACCTCGTATTCACTCAGCTATGTTCTGTCACTGACTTTACTAATGACCATAACCTACTTAGCTTCTCTCTCTCCTCCTCTTTTCCTACCACCCTGGCACAAGCACACTCACATACTCGAAGAAACTATCGCAATCTAGACATTCAAACTGTCTCTGATGCCCTGGCACCTCTCCTCACACAATCCTTCACTGACCCAGACTCGGCTGCTATACACTACAACAGCTCCATTACAAAAGTCATGGATGACTTCACCCCCCTCGTCAATGTCCGCCCTCACCGTGTCTGTCGCCAACCCTGGATGACCAAAGACACTAAACAGTTAAAGAGATGCTCTAGAGCAGCTGAACAGCGCTGGAGGAAAAGTAACACAAGTGAGGACTTCATCTCATATAAAATTGCCTTGAACAACTTCAGAAACGCACTCTCTGTGGCAAAAAACGTCCTATTTTTCATTCCTAATATCCGCCCATTTACACAATCCAAAACGCTTGTTCGGCACCTTCAACTCTCCATCCCCCTCCTCCATCCCCCCAACGTTCTCCATCCCCCTCCTCCTCCATCTTGCTTATCAGCTGAAGAATTTGCAACATACTTCACAAATAAAATTGACAAAATCAGAAGTGAATTCTCCACGCAGCCCTCAAATCCCACCTCCACACCTCTCATTGACTGTTCTCTAACTGCCTTCTCTTCACTCTCTGAACACTCTCTCTCCTCTGTAATTGCCAAAGCTAATCTAACCACCTGTTCTTTGGATCCTATTCCCTCCCATTTCATTCCGCAGCTATCCTCATCTCTCTTGCCTGCACTAACAAAGCTATTTAACCTGTCCCTCTCTACTGGCATCTTTCCATCCCCACTCAAAAAATCTGTTGTGACACCACTACTTAAAAAACCTTCTCTAGATCCTACCACACTTGCCAACTAGCGCCCAGTCTCACTTCTCCCGTTTGCATCCAAACTACTTGAACGCCATGTACATGCAGAATTAAGCCATTATTTATCTGCTAACTCCCTACTTGATCAGTTCCAGTCTGGCTTTCGCTCTAACCACTCCACGGAAACAGCCCTTACCAAAGTGGCCAATGACCTTCTTACAGCCAAATCCAAAGGTCAATTTTCCATACTCATCCTTCTTGACCTGTCATCAGCATTTGATACTGTCGACCACACCTTACTCCTACAAATACTTTTAAATGTAGGAATAAAGGGCCTTGCTCTCACATGGTTATCTTCCTACCTCTCTGGAAGGTCCTTCACAGTCTCCTACTCAGATCAGATCTCTTCTCCTCATGCCTTGTCTGTCGGGGTTCCCCAAGGCTCTGTCCTTGGCCCCCTCCTCTTTTCCATCTACATGCACGGTCTTGGTGATTTAATCAACTCATTCGGGTTTCAATACCACCTCTATGCAGACGATAAACAACTGTACCTCTCTGCCCCAGACCTTAACTCCCTCCTTAAACGTGTTCCTGACTGCTTGTCTGCTATATCCTCCTTCATGTCCTCTCGCTTCCTAAAACTTAATATGAGTAAAACAGAACTAATAATTTTTCCACTGTCTCTGTCCACCTCCCTGCCTGAAGTAACAATAAATGTTAATAACACTCCCATAACTTCAGTTCCCAAAGCTCTGTGCTTGGGGGTGATATTCGACTCATCTCTCTCTTTTATTCCTCATGTTCACTCCATAACCAGCTCCTGCCATCTCCAACTCAAAAACATATCTCGCATCCATCCTTTTCTCACTCAAGACACAACTAAAATGTTAATACATGCTCTTATAATCTCTCGTCTGGGCTACTGCAACATACTACTCTGTGGACTACCTTCTAACAGACTGGCCCCGCTCCAGTCGGTACTGAACACAGCTGCTCGTCTCATTCACCTTTCTTCTCGATCTTCCTCTGCCGACCCTCTTTGTCAAGCTCTTCACTGGCTGCAAATTAACCAGAGGATGCAGTTCAAACTCCTAATCCTAACCTACAAAGCTCTCCACAATCTCTCTCCCCGGTACATATCCTCACTAATTTCCAGATACAAACCCAATCGCAATCTCAGATCGGCTCATGATCTTCTGTTGTCCTCCTCTAGAATCAACTCCTCACATTCACGTTTACAAGACTTCGCACGCGCTTCACCCCTCCTCTGGAATGCGCTCTCACAACACATCCGTCACTCGCCAACCTTTGTTACCTTTAAACGCTCTCTAAAAACACACTTGTTCCGACAAGCATATAGTTACATAGTTATTTTGGTTGAAAAAAGACATACGTCCATCGAGCTCAACCAGTACAAAGTACAACTCCAGCCCGTCCCCCACATACCCCTGTTGATCCAGAGGAAGGCGAAAAAAACCCCACAAGGCATGGTCCAATTAGCCCCAAATGGGAAAAATTCCTTCCTGACTCCAGATGGCAATCAGATAACATCCCTGGATCAACATCATTAGGCATAACCTAGTAATTGTAGCCATGGATGTATTTCAACGCAAGGAAAGCATCTAAGCCCCCTTTAAATGCAGGTATAGAGTTTGCCATAACGACTTCCTGTGGCAATGCATTCCACATCTTAATCACTCTTACTGTAAAGAACCCTTTCCTAAATAAATGGCTAAAACGTTTTTCCTCCATGCGCAGCTCATGTCCTCTAGTCCTTTGAGAAGGCCTAGGGACAAAAAGCTCATCTGCCAAGCTATTATATTGCCCTCTAATGTATTTATACATGTTAATTAGATCTCCTCTAAGGCGTCTTTCTCTAGACTAAATAAACCCAGTTTATCTAACCTTTCTTGGTAAGCGAGACCTTCCATCCCACGTATCAATTTTGTAGCTCGTCTCTGCACCTGCTCTAAAACTGCAATATCTTTTTTTGTAATGTGGTGCCCAGAACTGAATTCCATATTCCAGATGTGGCCTTACTAGAGAGTTAAACAGGGGCAATATTATGCTAGCATCTCGAATTTTTATTTCCCTTTTAATGCATCCCAAAATTTTGTTCGCTTTAGCTGCAGCGGCTTGGCATTGAGTACGATTATTTAACTTGTTGTCGATGAGTACTCCTAAGTCCTTCTCCAAGTTTGATGTTCCCAACTGTATCCCATTTATTTTGTATGGTGCTAGACCATTGGTATGACCAAAATGCATGACTTTACATTTGTCAACATTGAATTTCATCTGCCATGTATGTGCCCATATAGCCATCCTATCCAGATCCTGTTGCAATATGACACTATCTTCCTGAGAGTTGATGATTCTGCACAATTTTGTATCCTCTGCAAAAATAGCAACATTGCTCACTACTGCATCTACTAGGTCATTAATAAATAAATTGAAGAGCACTGGACCCAGTACAGACCCCTGTGGGACCCCACTGCTAACAGTCTCCCATTTTGAGTACGATCCATTGACCACAACTCTTTGTTTTCTGTCCATTAGCCAGTTCCCTATCCATGCACACAAACTCTTCCCCAGTCCTTGCATCCTCAACTTTTGCACCAGACTTCTGTGGGGAACAGTGTCGAATGCCTTTGCAAAGTCCAAGTATATCACATCTACAGCATTCCCAATATCCATATTAGCATTCACTACCTCATAAAAGCTGAGCATGTTAGTCAAACAGGACCTGTCTTTAGTAAACCCATGTTGATGCTGAGAAATAAGATTATTTTCTACTATGAAGTCATGTATAGTATCTCTTAGTAACCCCTCAAATAGTTTGCATACAACTGATGTTAAGCTTACAGGTCTATAATTTCCTGGATCTGATTTTTTGCCCTTCTTAAATAATGGGAAAACGTGGGCTGTACGCCAATCCACTGGGACTCTGCTAGTTGCAAGAGAGTCACAAAAGATAAGATAAAGGGGCTTAGCTATAACTGAACTTAATTCTCTTAGGACCCGAGGATGCATGCCATCCGGGCCAGGTGCCTTGTCTATTTTTAATTTATTTAGTCTTGCCTTTACTTCTTCCTGCGTTAAGTATTTAATATTACAGTTAGAAGATTGAGTCTCTTCTGCCTCTGTAATTTGCAACAGTGCTGTTTCCTTTGTGAAGACAGAAGCAAAGAAAGCATTTAATAACTCTGCCTTACCTTGGTCATCCACTATTGAGTTCCCACCCTCATCCTTTAGGATTCCTATACAGTCAACCTTTCTTTTTTTAGAGTTGATGTACTTGTAAAACTTTTTTGGGTTAGATTTGATATCCCTAGCGATTTGATTTTCAGCTTCGATCTTTGCCAGCCTAATTTCTTTTTTACAATTTTTATTGCACTCCTTATAATTGCTTAGTGCAGCCTCAGTCCCCTCCTGTTTTAGGACCTTATAGGCATTATTTTTCCTCTTCATTTTATCCCTAACCTTTCTATTCATCCATAGAGGCCTTTTTTTATTCCTAGACATTTTGTTTCCATATGGGATATACATACTACAATATTGATTGCGCTACCTTAGGCCACTTCCCTTTGTCCTAAGACCAAATTGCACTCCTACTCGGTATCCTAAAACACACAGCCTCTATATATTTTCTGCATACTACCCCTCCTCCTGTTCCCCCCTCCCCCCCCCCATTCCCTTTAGATTTTAAGCTCGCAAGGGCAGGGCTATCTCCCCCTTTTGTGTCTTGGTAACCATTATACATTTTATTCATCATGTTAATTTTATCACTGTCATTACCAATTCTATAATTTGTATTTTGTATCATTCTTTGTATTTTGTCACTAATTATGTATCTTATATTTTGGTGTACACCATTGTCTGTATTATTATGTACCCCATGTTTGTTTCTTACTTTGTACAGCGCCACGGAATATGTTGGCGCTTTATAAATCAATAATAATACTAAAAATAATAATACACCTGGCTACATATACTGGGGACACCTGTAAACCTGGCTGCAAATACTGGGGACACCTATGCACCTGGCTACATATACTGGGGACACCAATGCACCTGGCTACATATACTGGGCACATATACACCTGGCTACACATATACACCTGGCTACATATACTGGGGTCACCTATACACCTGGCTATACTGGGGACACCTATACACCTAGCTACATATACTGGGGGCACCTATACACCTGGCTACATATACTGGGGGTACCTATACACCTGGCTACATATACTGGGCACATATACACCTGGCTATACTGGGGGCACCTATACACTTGGCTACATATACTGGGGACACCTATACACCTGGCTACATATACTGGGGACACCTATACACCTGGCTACATATACTGGGGGCACGCACCTATATACCTGGCTATACTGGGGACACCTAAACACCTGGTTACATATACTGGGGACACCTGGCCACCTATTCTGAGGACATCTGTACACCTGGCTACCTATTCTGGTGACATCTCTACACCTGGCCACCTATTCTGGGGACATGACTACTTATACTGGGGACACCTATAGACCTGGCTAGCTATACTGGGGTACCTATTTTGGGGGAACTGCTGTCAGATCTGTATTTTTGGGGAACCGCTGATGCCAGATTACGTGTATTTTGGGGAACAGCTTCCAGATTGTGTATGTTGGGGGACCACTGCTGCCAGATTACATGTATTTTGGGTGTTATGTGTATTTTGGGTGATCCACTGCCAGGTTTTGCATATTTTGGGAAACTGCTTCCAGATTATGTGTATGTTGGGGGAACTGCTGCTGCCAGATTGTCTATTTTGGGGGAACCACTGCCATATTATCTGTATTTTGGAGAAACCTCTGCCAGATTATGTGTATTTTTGGTCAAATGCTGTCAGATTACATCTACTTTTTTGGGATACACTAAGACAGAGCTCAAGCTTCCCCTGGCAGACCATTTATACCACTGCTAAGGCCATGTATATTTGGCTTCACCCATGACCACGCCCACGCTATGCTTAACCAGGCGCAGAGGTTTTTAGGGTGAATCCACTCACCTCCTTTTCCAGGACTAGACTCCTGCAACTATAGGTGCCCCCTTGGAAGCCGGCGCCCTGAGCGACCGATCCATTCGCTCAGTTCAAAGGCCGGCTATGCTCACTACAACAATCTCTTAGTTCTCTGGGGGATAGAGTGGCTGACATTCATTGTCAGAAAAATGGGGGAGATCTGTGATATCTGAGTTTCATGCTCAGATATCACAGATCATCACTGAACATAACAAAACTGTGGACTCTATTGAGCAAACTCAGGCCGAGAATGACAAAATGAAAATAAAGATTGCTGATTTGGAAGATCGTAACCACAGATGTAACCTCAAGTTCAAGGGAGTCAGTGAATATGTTGACAATACACATATTAAAGATTTACTTATCCAAATGGTGAAGTCTGCTCTCCCCCATTTTTCTGACATTGAATGAACGTTCAAACTTGCACATTGGCTCCCTAAACCAACCCATCTGCCAGAAAAGATACAGAGAGATTTGATTGCCTGTTTTCAATTTTTCCATGTTAAAGAAGCTTTGCTCTCTTACCTACAGCAACACAAGCATCTACCTGATCCTTATGGAAACATCCATGTCTTTTCTGATTTGTCGTAATTTACCCTACTTAATAAACGTTCATTGGCTCCTTTAACAGCATTTCTCAGAGACAAACAGATGCCATACAAATGGGGATTTCCTATCAAGCTACTTCTTTCTCGCAACGGAGAGATACATGTCATCTCTTTGTTGGAACAAGGCGTCTCCCTGCTGAACTCACTAGGCCTCCATGTGTCTCTTGCTCAAATAACAGCCTCCTATTCACCCCCGAATAGACTTAAAGTGGACCTAAATTAAAAATACAAGATTTCAGAAATAAAATCTATTTTCTAAATTATAATAACAAATAGCAGCCTTTTTTCAGCTGCATGATGACAAATATAAAATATTTTACATTTATTGGAGGAACCCCTCCCTTCCTTTCAAATTGCTGGGACAACATCCGGCAAACTGGTGGAGTAGGTGGTGTCCGGCAATGGAGGAATTGCTAATGGCTGCCACCTGTATAACCCTAGTTGTTAAAAGAGAAGGGTGAAAAGCATGCACTGAAATGCTCATAGGTTTGAAGGAGTGTTTATTTATCTTTGTATGTGTCAGAGTGGTGCAACTAAATATTTTTAAGTAAAAAAAATATTTGGTTTGGGTCCGCTTTAATCATACCTGGCGTTTAGTGTTGGGCGAACAGTGTTCGCCACTGTTCGGGTTCTGCAGAACATCACCCTGTTCAGGTGATGTTCGAGTTCGGCCGAACACCTAATGGTGTTCGGCCAAACCGTTCGGCCACATGGCCGAACTAAGAGCGCATAGCCGAACGTTCCCCGAACGTTCGGCTAGCACTGTGATTGGCCGAACGGGTCACGTGGTTCGGACCCGAACGCGCTCTGATTGGCCGAACTGTCACGTGGTTCGGGTAAATAAATACCCGAACCACGTCATATCTCCGCCATTTGTCTGTGGGTTTAGCTTTGGGTAGGCAGGCAGGGTAGTTCGCGCTCCAGCCACGCTAGCCAGGGTCCCCCCAGTCATTGTGTCGCTGCTGGGAATAGTAGTACACCGCTCGCTCAGCCACACTATATAGCATTCTGTTTACTGCCACTCTGTGTCTGCTGGGAATAGTAGTACACCGCTCGCTCAGCCACACTATATAGCATTCTGTTTACTGCCACTCTGTGTACCTCGCTCAGCCACACTATATAGCATTCTGTTTACTGCCACTCTGTGTCTGCTGGGAATAGTAGTACACCGCTCGCTCAGCCACACTATATAGCATTCTATTTACTGCCACTCTGTGTACCTCGCTCAGCCACACTATATAGCATTGTGTTTACTGCCACTCTGTGTCTGCTGGGAATAGTAGTACACCGCTCGCTCAGCCACACTATATAGCATTCTGTTTACTGCCACTCTGTGTACCTCGCTCAGCCACACTATATAGCATTCTGTTTACTGCCACTCTGTGTCTGCTGGGAATAGTAGTACACCACTCGCTCAGCCACACTATATAGCATTCTGTTTACTGCCACTCTGTGTACCTCGCTCAGCCACACTATATAGCATTGTGTTTACTGCCACTCTGTGTCTGCTGGGAATAGTAGTACACCGCTCGCTCAGCCACACTATATAGCATTCTGTTTACTGCCACTCTGTGTACCTCGCTCAGCCACACTATATAGCATTGTGTTTACTGCCACTCTGTGTCTGCTTGGAATAGTAGTACACCGCTCGCTCAGCCACACTATATAGCATTGTGTTTACTGCCACTCTGTGTCTGCTGGGAACAGTAGAACACCGCTCGCTCAACCACACTTTATAGCATTGTGTTTACTGCCACTCTGTGTACCTTGCTCAGCCACACTATATAGCATTGTGTTTACTGCCACTCTGTGTCTGCTGGGAACAGTAGTACACCGCTCGCTCAGCCACACTATATAGCATTCTGTTTACTGCCACTCTGTGTACCTCGCTCAGCCACACTATATAGCATTGTGTTTACTGCCACTCTGTGTCTGCTGGGAATAGTAGTACACCGCTCGCTCAGCCACACTATATAGCATTCTGTTTACTGCCACTATGTGTACCTCGCTCAGCCACACTATATAGCATTGTGTTTACTGCCACTCTGTGTCTGCTGGGAACAGTAGTACGCCGCTCGCTCAGCCACACTATATAGCATTGTGTTTACTGCCACTCTGTGTCTGCTGGGAACAGTAGAACAGCGCTCGCTCAGCCACACTTTATAGCATTGTGTTTACTGCCACTCTGTGTACCTTGCTCAGCCACACTATATAGCATTGTGTTTACTGCCACTCTGTGTCTGCTGGGAACAGTAGTACACCGCTCGCTCAGCCACACTATATAGCATTGTGTTTACTGCCACTCTGTGTACACCGCTCACCCAGCACACTATATAGCATTGTGTTTACTGCCACTCTGTGTCTGCTGGGAACAGTAGTACACCGCTCGCTCAGCCACACTATATAGCATTGTGTTTACTGCCACTCTGTGTACACCGCTCACCCAGCACACTATATAGCATTGTGTTTACTGCCACCCTGTGTCTGCTGGGAACAGTAGTACACCGCTCGCTCAGCCACACTATATAGCATTGTGTTTACTGCCACTCTGTGTCTGCTGGGAACAGTAGAACACCGCTCGATCAGCCACACTATATAGCATTGTGTTTACTGCCAGTCTGTGTACACCGCTCACCCAGCACACTATATAGCATTGTGTTTACTGCCACTCTGTGTACACCGCTCACCCAGCACACTATATAGCATTGTGTTTACTGCCACTCTGTGTCTGCTGGGAACAGTAGTACACTGCCGCTCACTCAGTCACCCCATTACTATATAGCATTGCTGGGATCTGTAGTACTCTGCTCACCCACCCATACCATTGTACTGCCAGTCACTGTGTATATTGCTGGGATCTGTAGTACTTCACTCACCATCAACCACTATATAGCATTGCGTACTCTGCCAGTCAGTGTGTATATTGCTGGGATCAGTAATACTCCACTCAACGTCAACCACTATATGAGCTCACCATGAGTTCCTCAGAGACCTCCGCTGTGAGCAGCACTCCCAACAACAGCAACAGCCAACGCCCCATGCAAGCTATAACATCCACCCCAGCAGCCAGTGGTCAGCAGCAGCCCTCCCCGGAGGAGAACGTTGTGTCCATCGGTCCGGCGCCAGAGCGATTATTGAGGGCTGCCATTGAGGAGATGATAGGGCCTGATGTGGAGGAGGAGGTCGGGCTCAGGCCAGCATCCCAAGTTAATGTTGAGGACGATGAGGGGTCTGTGTCTTGGGATGTTGGGGTGGCAGAGGTGGTGGGTGGGTCAGACTCAGGAGAAGAGTTGTATGATGAGGATGATGATCGGGACCATCTGTATGTGCCTCAGAGTCCGACCCCGGAAAACATGTTGTATCGTGTGTTTAGGTACTAAAATCTGCGTTCCCACTTCCCAGTACTGCCCGGGTCCACGGAACCATATAATTTTTTGTGCAGCACTATCAAACTGTGGTACTATGAGTGAGTTGCCATGGTCCTTCTGTGCTGTCACACTCACCGTCTGTCTGCAGATGGATTGTTCAACACAGCTACGCCATCTGACATGTAGTCCTTGACCATCTTCTCCAGGCGATTGGTGTTGGAGGACGTGGAACTGCCCGATTGCTGTTCTGTGGGCTGCTGCATGGGTGTCAGAAAATGTTCCCACTCCAAGGACACTGCCAATACCATTCCCTTTTGGGCACTAGCAGCAGCTTGTGTTCTTTGCTGCCCTCCTGGTCCTCCTGGGTTTGCTGAAGTCAGTCTGTCGGCGTACAACTGGCTAGAGAAGGAGGAGGATGTCAATCTGACCCAGACTCGGCTGCTATACACTACAACAGCTCCATTACAAAAGTCATGGATGACTTCACCCCCCTCGTCAATGTCCGCCCTCACCGTGTCTGTCGCCAACCCTGGATGACCAAAGACACTAAACAGTTAAAGAGATGCTCTAGAGCAGCTGAACAGCGCTGGAGGAAAAGTAACACAAGTGAGGACTTCATCTCATATAAAATTGCCTTGAACAACTTCAGAAACGCACTCTCTGTGGCAAAAAACGTCCTATTTTTCATTCCTAATATCCGCCCATTTACACAATCCAAAACGCTTGTTCGGCACCTTCAACTCTCCATCCCCCTCCTCCATCCCCCCAACGTTCTCCATCCCCCTCCTCCTCCATCTTGCTTATCAGCTGAAGAATTTGCAACATACTTCACAAATAAAATTGACAAAATCAGAAGTGAATTCTCCACGCAGCCCTCAAATCCCACCTCCACACCTCTCATTGACTGTTCTCTAACTGCCTTCTCTTCACTCTCTGAACACTCTCTCTCCTCTGTAATTGCCAAAGCTAATCTAACCACCTGTTCTTTGGATCCTATTCCCTCCCATTTCATTCCGCAGCTATCCTCATCTCTCTTGCCTGCACTAACAAAGCTATTTAACCTGTCCCTCTCTACTGGCATCTTTCCATCCCCACTCAAAAAATCTGTTGTGACACCACTACTTAAAAAAACTTCTCTAGATCCTACCACACTTGCCAACTAGCGCCCAGTCTCACTTCTCCCGTTTGCATCCAAACTACTTGAACGCCATGTACATGCAGAATTAAGCCATTATTTATCTGCTAACTCCCTACTTGATCAGTTCCAGTCTGGCTTTCGCTCTAACCACTCCACGGAAACAGCCCTTACCAAAGTGGCCAATGACCTTCTTACAGCCAAATCCAAAGGTCAATTTTCCATACTCATCCTTCTTGACCTGTCATCAGCATTTGATACTGTCGACCACACCTTACTCCTACAAATACTTTTAAATGTAGGAATAAAGGGCCTTGCTCTCACATGGTTATCTTCCTACCTCTCTGGAAGGTCCTTCACAGTCTCCTACTCAGATCAGATCTCTTCTCCTCATGCCTTGTCTGTCGGGGTTCCCCAAGGCTCTGTCCTTGGCCCCCTCCTCTTTTCCATCTACATGCACGGTCTTGGTGATTTAATCAACTCATTCGGGTTTCAATACCACCTCTATGCAGACGATAAACAACTGTACCTCTCTGCCCCAGACCTTAACTCCCTCCTTAAACGTGTTCCTGACTGCTTGTCTGCTATATCCTCCTTCATGTCCTCTCGCTTCCTAAAACTTAATATGAGTAAAACAGAACTAATAATTTTTCCACTGTCTCTGTCCACCTCCCTGCCTGAAGTAACAATAAATGTTAATAACACTCCCATAACTTCAGTTCCCAAAGCTCTGTGCTTGGGGGTGATATTCGACTCATCTCTCTCTTTTATTCCTCATGTTCACTCCATAACCAGCTCCTGCCATCTCCAACTCAAAAACACATCTCGCATCCATCCTTTTCTCACTCAAGACACAACTAAAATGTTAATACATGCTCTTATAATCTCTCGTCTGGGCTACTGCAACATACTACTCTGTGGACTACCTTCTAACAGACTGGCCCCGCTCCAGTCGGTACTGAACACAGCTGCTCGTCTCATTCACCTTTCTTCCCGATCTTCCTCTGCCGACCCTCTTTGTCAAGCTCTTCACTGGCTGCAAATTAACCAGAGGATGCAGTTCAAACTCCTAATCCTAACCTACAAAGCTCTCCACAATCTCTCTCCCCGGTACATATCCTCACTAATTTCCAGATACAAACCCAATCGCAATCTCAGATCGGCTCATGATCTACTGTTGTCCTCCTCTAGAATCAACTCCTCACATTCACGTTTACAAGACTTCGCACGCGCTTCACCCCTCCTCTGGAATGCGCTCTCACAACACATCCGTCACTCGCCAACCTTTGTTACCTTTAAACGCTCTCTAAAAACACACTTGTTCCGACAAGCATATAGTTACATAGTTATTTTGGTTGAAAAAAGACATACGTCCATCGAGCTCAACCAGTACAAAGTACAACTCCAGCCCGTCCCCCACATACCCCTGTTGATCCAGAGGAAGGCGAAAAAACCCCCACAAGGCATGGTCCAATTAGCCCCAAATGGGAAAAATTCCTTCCTGACTCCAGATGGCAATCAGATAACATCCCTGGATCAACATCATTAGGCATAACCTAGTAATTGTAGCCATGGATGTATTTCAACGCAAGGAAAGCATCTATAGAGGTATAGAGTTTGCCATAACGACTTCCTGTGGCAATGCATTCCACATCTTAATCACTCTTACTGTAAAGAACCCTTTCCTAAATAAATGGCTAAAACGTTTTTCCTCCATGCGCAGCTCATGTCCTCTAGTCCTTTGAGAAGGTCTAGGGACAAAAAGCTCATCTGCCAAGCTATTATATTGCCCTCTAATGTATTTATACATGTTAATTAGATCTCCTCTAAGGCGTCTTTCTCTAGACTAAATAAACCCAGTTTATCTAACCTTTCTTGGTAAGCGAGACCTTCCATCCCACGTATCAATTTTGTAGCTCGTCTCTGCACCTGCTCTAAAACTGCAATATCTTTTTTTGTAATGTGGTGCCCAGAACTGAATTCCATATTCCAGATGTGGCCTTACTAGAGAGTTAAACAGGGGCAATATTATGCTAGCATCTCGAATTTTTATTTCCCTTTTAATGCATCCCAAAATTTTGTTCGCTTTAGCTGCAGCGGCTTGGCATTGAGTACGATTATTTAACTTGTTGTCGATGAGTACTCCTAAGTCCTTCTCCAAGTTTGATGTTCCCAACTGTATCCCATTTATTTTGTATGGTGCTAGACCATTGGTATGACCAAAATGCATGACTTTACATTTGTCAACATTGAATTTCATCTGCCATGTATGTGCCCATATAGCCATCCTATCCAGATCCTGTTGCAATATGACACTATCTTCCTGAGAGTTGATGATTCTGCACAATTTTGTATCCTCTGCAAAAATAGCAACATTGCTCACTACTGCATCTACTAGGTCATTAATAAATAAATTGAAGAGCACTGGACCCAGTACAGACCCCTGTGGGACCCCACTGCTAACAGTCTCCCATTTTGAGTACGATCCATTGACCACAACTCTTTGTTTTCTGTCCATTAGCCAGTTCCCTATCCATGCACACAAACTCTTCCCCAGTCCTTGCATCCTCAACTTTTGCACCAGACTTCTGTGGGGAACAGTGTCGAATGCCTTTGCAAAGTCCAAGTATATCACATCTACAGCATTCCCAATATCCATATTAGCATTCACTACCTCATAAAAGCTGAGCATGTTAGTCAAACAGGACCTGTCTTTAGTAAACCCATGTTGATGCTGAGAAATAAGATTATTTTCTACTATGAAGTCATGTATAGTATCTCTTAGTAACCCCTCAAATAGTTTGCATACAACTGATGTTAAGCTTACAGGTCTATAATTTCCTGGATCTGATTTTTTGCCCTTCTTAAATAATGGGAAAACGTGGGCTGTACGCCAATCCACTGGGACTCTGCTAGTTGCAAGAGAGTCACAAAAGATAAGATAAAGGGGCTTAGCTATAACTGAACTTAATTCTCTTAGGACCCGAGGATGCATGCCATCCGGGCCAGGTGCCTTGTCTATTTTTAATTTATTTAGTCTTGCCTTTACTTCTTCCTGCGTTAAGTATTTAATATTACAGTTAGAAGATTGAGTCTCTTCTGCCTCTGTAATTTGCAACAGTGCTGTTTCCTTTGTGAAGACAGAAGCAAAGAAAGCATTTAATAACTCTGCCTTACCTTGGTCATCCACTATTGAGTTCCCACCCTCATCCTTTAGGATTCCTATACAGTCAACCTTTCTTTTTTTAGAGTTGATGTACTTGTAAAACTTTTTTGGGTTAGATTTGATATCCCTAGCGATTTGATTTTCAGCTTCGATCTTTGCCAGCCTAATTTCTTTTTTACAATTTTTATTGCACTCCTTATAATTGCTTAGTGCAGCCTCAGTCCCCTCCTGTTTTAGGACCTTATAGGCATTATTTTTCCTCTTCATTTTATCCCTAACCTTTCTATTCATCCATAGAGGCCTTTTTTTATTCCTAGACATTTTGTTTCCATATGGGATATACATACTACAATATTGATTGCGCTACCTTAGGCCACTTCCCTTTGTCCTAAGACCAAATTGCACTCCTACTCGGTATCCTAAAACACACAGCCTCTATATATTTTCTGCATACTACCCCTCCTCCTGTTCCCCCCCCCCCCCCCCCCCATTCCCTTTAGATTTTAAGCTCGCAAGGGCAGGGCTATCTCCCCCTTTTGTGTCTTGGTAACCATTATACATTTTATTCATCATGTTAATTTTATCACTGTCATTACCAATTCTATAATTTGTATTTTGTATCATTCTTTGTATTTTGTCACTAATTATGTATCTTATATTTTGGTGTACACCATTGTCTGTATTATTATGTACCCCATGTTTGTTTCTTACTTTGTACAGCGCCACGGAATATGTTGGCGCTTTATAAATCAATAATAATACTAAAAATAATAATACACCTGGCTACATATACTGGGGACACCTGTAAACCTGGCTGCAAATACTGGGGACACCTATGCACCTGGCTACATATACTGGGGACACCAATGCACCTGGCTACATATACTGGGCACATATACACCTGGCTACACATATACACCTGGCTACATATACTGGGGTCACCTATACACCTGGCTATACTGGGGACACCTATACACCTAGCTACATATACTGGGGGCACCTATACACCTGGCTACATATACTGGGGGTACCTATACACCTGGCTACATATACTGGGCACATATACACCTGGCTATACTGGGGGCACCTATACACTTGGCTACATATACTGGGGACACCTATACACCTGGCTACATATACTGGGGACACCTATACACCTGGCTACATATACTGGGGGCACGCACCTATATACCTGGCTATACTGGGGACACCTAAACACCTGGTTACATATACTGGGGACACCTGGCCACCTATTCTGAGGACATCTGTACACCTGGCTACCTATTCTGGTGACATCTCTACACCTGGCCACCTATTCTGGGGACATGACTACTTATACTGGGGACACCTATAGACCTGGCTAGCTATACTGGGGTACCTATTTTGGGGGAACTGCTGTCAGATCTGTATTTTTGGGGAACCGCTGATGCCAGATTACGTGTATTTTGGGGAACAGCTTCCAGATTGTGTATGTTGGGGGACCACTGCTGCCAGATTACATGTATTTTGGGTGTTATGTGTATTTTGGGTGATCCACTGCCAGGTTTTGCATATTTTGGGGAACTGCTTCCAGATTATGTGTATGTTGGGGGAACTGCTGCTGCCAGATTGTCTATTTTGGGGGAACCACTGCCATATTATCTGTATTTTGGAGAAACCTCTGCCAGATTATGTGTATTTTTGGTCAAATGCTGTCAGATTACATCTACTTTTTTGGGATACACTAAGACAGAGCTCAAGCTTCCCCTGGCAGACCATTTATACCACTGCTAAGGCCATGTATATTTGGCTTCACCCATGACCACGCCCACGCTATGCTTAACCAGGCGCAGAGGTTTTTAGGGTGAATCCACTCACCTCCTTTTCCAGGACTAGACTCCTGCAACTATAGGTGCCCCCTTGGAAGCCGGCGCCCTGAGCGACCGATCCATTCGCTCAGTTCAAAGGCCGGCTATGCTCACTACAACAATCTCTTAGTTCTCTGGGGGATAGAGTGGCTGACATTCATTGTCAGAAAAATGGGGGAGATCTGTGATATCTGAGTTTCATGCTCAGATATCACAGATCATCACTGAACATAACAAAACTGTGGACTCTATTGAGCAAACTCAGGCCGAGAATGACAAAATGAAAATAAAGATTGCTGATTTGGAAGATCGTAACCACAGATGTAACCTCAAGTTCAAGGGAGTCAGTGAATATGTTGACAATACACATATTAAAGATTTACTTATCCAAATGGTGAAGTCTGCTCTCCCCCATTTTTCTGACATTGAATGAACGTTCAAACTTGCACATTGGCTCCCTAAACCAACCCATCTGCCAGAAAAGATACAGAGAGATTTGATTGCCTGTTTTCAATTTTTCCATGTTAAAGAAGCTTTGCTCTCTTACCTACAGCAACACAAGCATCTACCTGATCCTTATGGAAACATCCATGTCTTTTCTGATTTGTCATAATTTACCCTACTTAATAAACGTTCATTGGCTCCTTTAACAGCATTTCTCAGAGACAAACAGATGCCATACAAATGGGGATTTCCTATCAAGCTACTTCTTTCTCGCAACGGAGAGATACATGTCATCTCTTTGTTGGAACAAGGCGTCTCCCTGCTGAACTCACTAGGCCTCCATGTGTCTCTTGCTCAAATAACAGCCTCCTATTCACCCCCGAATAGACTTAAAGTGGACCTAAATTAAAAATACAAGATTTCAGAAATAAAATCTATTTTCTAAATTATAATAACAAATAGCAGCCTTTTTTCAGCTGCATGATGACAAATATAAAATATTTTACATTTATTGGAGGAACCCCTCCCTTCCTTTCAAATTGCTGGGACAACATCCGGCAAACTGGTGGAGTAGGTGGTGTCCGGCAATGGAGGAATTGCTAATGGCTGCCACCTGTATAACCCTAGTTGTTAAAAGAGAAGGGTGAAAAGCATGCACTGAAATGCTCATAGGTTTGAAGGAGTGTTTATTTATCTTTGTATGTGTCAGAGTGGTGCAACTAAATATTTTTAAGTAAAAAAAATATTTGGTTTGGGTCCGCTTTAATCATACCTGGCGTTTAGTGTTGGGCGAACAGTGTTCGCCACTGTTCGGGTTCTGCAGAACATCACCCTGTTCAGGTGATGTTCGAGTTCGGCCGAACACCTAATGGTGTTCGGCCAAACCGTTCGGCCACATGGCCGAACTAAGAGCGCATGGCCGAACGTTCCCCGAACGTTCGGCTAGCACTGTGATTGGCCGAACGGGTCACGTGGTTTCGGACCCGAACGCGCTCTGATTGGCCGAACTGTCACGTGGTTCGGGTAAATAAATACCCGAACCACGTCATATCTCCGCCATTTGTCTGTGGGTTTAGCTTTGGGTAGGCAGGCAGGGTAGTTCGCGCTCCAGCCACGCTAGCCAGGGTCCCCCCAGTCATTGTGTCGCTGCTGGGAATAGTAGTACACCGCTCGCTCAGCCACACTATATAGCATTCTGTTTACTGCCACTCTGTGTCTGCTGGGAATAGTAGTACACCGTCCGCTCAGCCACACTATATAGCATTCTGTTTACTGCCACTCTGTGTACCTCGCTCAGCCACACTATATAGCATTCTGTTTACTGCCACTCTGTGTCTGCTTGGAATAGTAGTACACCGCTCGCTCAGCCACACTATATAGCATTCTATTTACTGCCACTCTGTGTACCTCGCTCAGCCACACTATATAGCATTGTGTTTACTGCCACTCTGTGTCTGCTGGGAATAGTAGTACACCGCTCGCTCAGCCACACTATATAGCATTCTGTTTACTGCCACTCTGTGTACCTCGCTCAGCCACACTATATAGCATTCTGTTTACTGCCACTCTGTGTCTGCTGGGAATAGTAGTACACCACTCGCTCAGCCACACTATATAGCATTCTGTTTACTGCCACTCTGTGTACCTCGCTCAGCCACACTATATAGCATTGTGTTTACTGCCACTCTGTGTCTGCTGGGAATAGTAGTACACCGCTCGCTCAGCCACACTATATAGCATTCTGTTTACTGCCACTCTGTGTACCTCGCTCAGCCACACTATATAGCATTGTGTTTACTGCCACTCTGTGTCTGCTGGGAACAGTAGTACACCGCTCGCTCAGCCACACTATATAGCATTGTGTTTACTGCCACTCTGTGTCTGCTGGGAACAGTAGAACACCGCTCGCTCAACCACACTTTATAGCATTGTGTTTACTGCCACTCTGTGTACCTTGCTCAGCCACACTATATAGCATTGTGTTTACTGCCACTCTGTGTCTGCTGGGAACAGTAGTACACCGCTCGCTCAGCCACACTATATAGCATTCTGTTTACTGCCACTCTGTGTACCTCGCTCAGCCACACTATATAGCATTGTGTTTACTGCCACTCTGTGTCTGCTGGGAATAGTAGTACACCGCTCGCTCAGCCACACTATATAGCATTCTGTTTACTGCCACTATGTGTACCTCGCTCAGCCACACTATATAGCATTGTGTTTACTGCCACTCTGTGTCTGCTGGGAACAGTAGTACGCCGCTCGCTCAGCCACACTATATAGCATTGTGTTTACTGCCACTCTGTGTCTGCTGGGAACAGTAGAACACCGCTCGCTCAGCCACACTTTATAGCATTGTGTTTACTGCCACTCTGTGTACCTTGCTCAGCCACACTATATAGCATTGTGTTTACTGCCACTCTGTGTCTGCTGGGAACAGTAGTACACCGCTCGCTCAGCCACACTATATAGCATTGTGTTTACTGCCACTCTGTGTCTGCTGGGAACAGTAGAACACCGCTCGCTCAGCCACACTATATAGCATTGTGTTTACTGCCACTCTGTGTACACCGCTCACCCAGCACACTATATAGCATTGTGTTTACTGCCACTCTGTGTCTGCTGGGAACAGTAGTACACCGCTCGCTCAGCCACACTATATAGCATTGTGTTTACTGCCACTCTGTGTACACCGCTCACCCAGCACACTATATAGCATTGTGTTTACTGCCACCCTGTGT
Organism: Hyperolius riggenbachi; assembly: GCF_040937935.1. NCBI lineage: Eukaryota > Metazoa > Chordata > Amphibia > Anura > Hyperoliidae > Hyperolius > Hyperolius riggenbachi. Next base: position 188,357,458 of record NC_090652.1, read on the forward strand.
CTGCTGGGAACAGTAGTACACCGCTCGCTCAGCCACACTATATAGCATTGTGTTTACTGCCACTCTGTGTCTGCTGGGAACAGTAGAACACCGCTCGATCAGCCACACTATATAGCATTGTGTTTACTGCCAGTCTGTGTACACCGCTCACCCAGCACACTATATAGCATTGTGTTTACTGCCACTCTGTGTACACCGCTCACCCAGCACACTATATAGCATTGTGTTTACTGCCACTCTGTGTCTGCTGGGAACAGTAGTACACTGCCGCTCACTCAGTCACCCCATTACTATATAGCATTGCTGGGATCTGTAGTACTCTGCTCACCCACCCATACCATTGTACTGCCAGTCACTGTGTATATTGCTGGGATCTGTAGTACTTCACTCACCATCAACCACTATATAGCATTGCGTACTCTGCCAGTCAGTGTGTATATTGCTGGGATCAGTAATACTCCACTCAACGTCAACCACTATATGAGCTCACCATGAGTTCCTCAGAGACCTCCGCTGTGAGCAGCACTCCCAACAACAGCAACAGCCAACGCCCCATGCAAGCTATAACATCCACCCCAGCAGCCAGTGGTCAGCAGCAGCCCTCCCCGGAGGAGAACGTTGTGTCCATCGGTCCGGCGCCAGAGCGATTATTGAGGGCTGCCATTGAGGAGATGATGGGGCCTGATGTGGAGGAGGAGGTCGGGCTCAGGCCAGCATCCCAAGTTAATGTTGAGGACGATGAGGGGTCTGTGTCTTGGGATGTTGGGGTGGCAGAGGTGGTGGGTGGGTCAGACTCAGGAGAAGAGTTGTATGATGAGGATGATGATCGGGACCATCTGTATGTGCCTCAGAGTCCGACCCCGGAAAACATGTTGTATCGTGTGTTTAGGTACTAAAATCTGCGTTCCCACTTCCCAGTACTGCCCGGGTCCACGGAACCATATAATTTTTTGTGCAGCACTATCAAACTGTGGTACTATGAGTGAGTTGCCATGGTCCTTCTGTGCTGTCACACTCACCGTCTGTCTGCAGATGGATTGTTCAACACAGCTACGCCATCTGACATGTAGTCCTTGACCATCTTCTCCAGGCGATTGGTGTTGGAGGACGTGGAACTGCCCGATTGCTGTTCTGTGGGCTGCTGCATAGGTGTCAGAAAATGTTCCCACTCCAAGGACACTGCCAATACCATTCCCTTTTGGGCACTAGCAGCAGCTTGTGTTCTTTGCTGCCCTCCTGGTCCTCCTGGGTTTGCTGAAGTCAGTCTGTCGGCGTACAACTGGCTAGAGAAGGAGGAGGATGTCAATCTCCTCTCTAAAGTCTCCATCCTCAAGGGCCTGCTGGAATTGTTCCATTTTTGACCTGTCTGACACTTTCTTCAATCAGTTTTTTAACATTGTGTTTGTATAAACTGGGTATAAACCCAGTAATTGGTGTTGTCCAGAATAATGAATAATAATGAATAGTGAATAATGCGCGGGCCGCGTTCAATGCAGTCTAGCATGAATTGAGCCATGTGTGCCAGAGAGTCCTGCCAGACTCCTCTGTCTTCATGTTCTTGTGAGCGTTGTGATTGTTGTGATGCACCATATTCGTCACCAGCATCACTTTCTTCCTCTTCTGCTGTCCATTCCCGCTAAATTGTGGAAGTCCAACGTGCACCGCTCTGTCCCTCAGCAGTCGGGGCATCCAATTCCTGCTCCAACTCCAGCTGTTCCTCGTCCTGTTCTTTGTCATAGCTGGGACCAGCGTTTCCTGAGGCAGGTTGCCTGATGTTGGTATCACGCTGATCGTTTTCATCTTCAGATTCCCCCACTTGCATCATGCCAGCAGTTTCCATCTTCAACATTGATTTCTTCAGTAAACACAGCAGTGGTATTGTAATGCTGACTGTAGAGTTGTCACTGCTCAGTCACAAGCAACGTGGATTGCTCAAAATTTTGGAGGACTTGGCAGAGATCCAACATGGTGGCCCAATCAGATCCACAGAAGCTTGGTAGCTAGCTGCTGGAATGCGCCTCGGCACTGCGCAAAAGCGTGCTAGCATGTGCAGCGTAGAATTCCAGCGCGTAGGGAGGGACATCACCCAGCGAGCGATGGTGCGCTAGATTGAAGCGCTCCTGCATCTCTTGGTGAGTCCTTCAGAAGCGGTACTGGACTTATGTTTTTTTTTCCTTCAACAGAAGATCTGCCACGTTGGAGTGAGGAGGACGCCGCCGACCCCGACACCAAGCTGAACCCCGGCGAACTCCAAGCAGAGGATCTTCAGGAACCCTCAAGGCTTTGAGCAAGCTGAGGAGGATCAGCAGTCCCGACGAGACCTCTCCTCATATGTGACTGTGTGCAGTGGAGTAGAGCTCCCCAGAACAACCTCTCACTTGTCACTTTGTCACTGGTCACTTTGTCACTTTGTCACTTGGTCACTTGTCATTTTGTCACTTTGTCATTTTGTCACTTTGTCACTTTGTCACTGGTCACTTTGTCACTTTTCACTTGGTCACTTGTCACTTGGTCACTTGTCCAGATGATCTCGGTACACCTCCTGCGATTCAAATTCCTGCACACATTGCTCTGGGATTTGGGTGTGATGAATGATGCATCTAACTGGCCACCGGAGGCAATTAAGGCCTTCAAAACATTGAAAGCAGCTTTCTGTTCCGCCCCCATTTTGCGTCATGTTGAGTTGTTGACGTCATGTTCATCCTCGGCCTCGCCTTGCATTTCAGTGCGAGGTGCATTTTCCACAGAAAAAGGTTGTGAATCCGGGCACAACATTTGTGGCTGTTCCATTGACCTTTCACAGGTAGAAGATTGTGGGGGTGGGAATAGCTCCCCTGAATAGCCCATTGTGTCCTGAAAACTACTCATTGCATTGCTTTGCACACGCTTTTTTTGTCCTCATGCAAGGCCTGAGTTGCGCCTGAAAGCGTGGCCTTCTCCTCCTGCGCCTCCTCCTGTTCCATCACGTCTGCTGCTGCTGGGTTAGCGTTGCCGCCCGGTCCCTGTTTATTGAACCTCTTATCTTTATTACATTTATGACTGCATGGCGGTACAAAGCATGCTATCCGCATGCTTCTTGTCCTCCTGCAAGGCCTGGGTTGTTGTGTCTCAAAGCGTGGCCTTCTCCTCCTGCGCCTCCTCCTGTTCCATCACGTCTGCTGCTGCTGGGTTAGCGTTGCCGCGTGGTCCCTGTTTATTGAACCTCTTATCTTTATTACATTTATGACTGCATGGCGGTACAAAGCATGCTATCCGCACGCTTCTTGTCCTCATGCAAGGCCTGGGTTGTTGTGTCTCAAAAAGCGTGGCCTTCTCCTCCTGCGCCTCCTCCTCCTGTTCCATCACGTGTGCTGCTGCTGGTGCTGGGTTAGCGTTACCGGTCCCTTTTCCTGGAACCTCTTCTCTGTATTACATTTATGACTGCATGGCGACAAAAAGCATGTTACCTGTGCAAAGAAACATGACATTTTCCACATTTAAAAGACAGTTTTTCCTTTGAAACTTTACAATCAATTTTCTCAAAAACTATAAGCTCTTTTTCAAATATTTTTTTTCCTCTTGTACCCACTCCCAAGGTGCACATACCCTGCAAATTTGGGGTATGTAGCATGTAAGGAAGCTTTACAAAGCACGAAAGTTCGGGTCCCCATTGACTTCCATTATGTTCGGAGTTCGGCGCGAACACCCGAACCATCGCGGCGATGTTCGGCGAACGTTCGCGAACCCGAACATCTAGGTGTTCGCCCAACACTACTGGCGTTCTAATACCTGAATGTCTGCTAACGGAGTATCTGTTCTATCTTTGTCCCTGTAAGTGCACCCTTTTACTATCCGTCCCATTGATGTGTTACTATGACTAGGGTTTTTACTATAATCATCCACAATGTCCAGGGTTTAAATGAACCAGTCAAGAGAAGGAAAGCATTTCATCACTATCAAAGTCTTAAGGCTTCAGTTTCGTTTTTTCAGGAAACCCACTTTGTTCATAATAAGTCTCCTACTCTTATGCATAGGCATTATAAGAAGGTTTATTTGTCCACATTCTCTAAAAAGGCCAGAGGGGTAGCTATAATTTTTTAATACGGTTTCTTTCTCTCTTATTGATTCTTATGTAGATCCTGAGGGTAGAATACTTGTATTAAAGGGTACACTGGAGGCAAAATTGGTTACGTTAGTCAATTGTTATGCCCCCAATACCTCTAAAACTGAATTCCTAAAAAAAAACTGTCACCCCTGCTAGAGCAATTTTCTTAACTTCATATGATTATTATGGGAGACTTTAATGTGGTTGCTAATCCTGGTTTAGACAGATCTACACAATCTCCCTTTGCCCAAAGTTTTCCAAGAAGGCTAACTTATCTTTTATCTAAATTTCAAGTCTAAAGCCCCATCTAACTTATCTTTTATCTAAATTTCCAGTCTAAAGCCCCATTTACACGATACGATTCTTTGTGCGATTCGACTACGATTCTATTTACGATCCGATTAAATCCGACATGTCCGATCGGGATTCGATTCAATTCAATTTGCCATTGTTTGGCAATGGCAAATCAAATTGAATCTCGATTGGACGTCGGATTTAATCAGATCGTAAATAGAATCGTAATCGAATCGCACAAAGAATCGTATCATGTAGATGGGGCTTTAGATAGTTGGAGGGCCCATAACATTGGTTGCAGACAATATACCTTCTTCTCACACCCTAGACAATCGTATGCTCGCCTGGATTATATTTTTTTGTCTACCATGTTATCTTATAACTCCACTTCCTCTCATATAGTGACAAATAGCTGGTCTGTTCATCATATGGTGAAAACTACCTTGTTGAGTTTTGGTTTGCCTTTTTGTCCCAGTAACTGAAGACTTAATGGCCTCAATTCATAAAGCATTACCGCATTCGGTAATGCTGAACACAGCAGACGTTCCCAAGCACTTAGCAATGTGTAAATTCATAAAGGCTGTTACCGCATGAAAAGCTGACATTACCGACCAGGGATATAAATTACTGATCGCTGCACAGAGAATTTAAATGTGTGCATTAAACACCAAGTGAACACCTGACACAACTGGCTGAGCAAATTTGGCCTGATTGGCTATTCATGAGGCAATGCTCATGCAAATATGCATTTGCTTTCGCATGCCAACTAATGCAGGGTCCATTGAACCAATGCCGCAAAGCGGTTTGCCCTGCGGGAATTAGTTCATGCTATACAGCACTATCCAGGAGCGCCTCGGGGAGGCTTCCCAATGCCCCCATACAACCGGGGGACCGCGGGGTCCCAGGCGCTCTCACTGCCTGGGAACCACAGCAGCACCCCGGAGGGGGGAGGCTGGGTGGCGCAGGCGGCCCCCCCAAGCGTGGCCAGCGCCGGGGAGAGCCATCCGCACCTTTCACCTCCCAATATTTAAAAACAGGCACTTACCTTGACGTCCATTGCGTTCTGCTGCTGAGCATAGCTTGGGTGCAACACATTTGAAAAGGAAAGGAATGAAGCATGGGTCGCACCGAGCTTTGGAGCTCAGGGCTGGCTCACACACTGCACTCCAAGGGGGGTGGAGGACAGGCACTGACAGCCCACTCCAGGACTCACACTACCTGGAATGAGCCATCCGCCACCCGCCTCCAAGGGAAAGAAATTCACAAATCGCTGCACAGAGAATTTAAATGTGTGCATTAAACACCAAGTGAACACCTGACACAACTGGCTGAGCAAATTTGGCCTGATTGGCTATTCATGAGGCAATGCTCATGCAAATATGCATTTGCTTTCGCATGCCAACTAATGCAGGGTCCATTGAACCAATGCCGCAAAGCGGTTTGCCCTGCGGGAATTAGTTCATGCTATACAGCACTAAATTACTGACTTGGCTGCTGTTACCTCCAACCAGGGATGCTCATCCGGATCCGGATAACTCGGGTATCTGACCATTTTGACCCTATCCGGTCGGATCTGGATTCCAGATAGTTGGGCAGCTATCCGGATAGCTATCTGCAGATAGTTTCACCACCGACCCGGATATCCGCAGATTTCTCCCAGGTATCCGAACCCGGATTACAGGTCCAATAGCAAAAAGGAAGACCACCACCCTCTCCCTCTCGTCTTGCAGGGATTTTTCTTGCAGGGATTTGTGGTATGTCAAAAGCAAGCTCCAGTGGCGTAGCTAAGGAGCTGTGGGCCCCGATGCAAGTTTTACATGGGGCCCCCCAAGCACTCTATACATAACAATTGATACGGCATGCCAAAACCTGCCAATGGCAACTACAGTGCCAGAGGTGCAAGAAGAGGCTGGGAAACAGTTTGTTAGTGATTACTACTATTCACAGCATCTATAGAAATGATTATTATGAGCACAGGACCAATAGAGAGGTAATAATGTAGATGAGGGAGAGCCCTTCAGGGCCCCTCTGGCCCAAGGGCCCCGATGCGGTCGCTACCTCTGCACCCCCTATTGCTACGCCACTGGCAAGCTCACATACCTTGGCTGGGAATTGAACCCAGGTCCACTGCATGGAGGGCAGCTATGCTCACCACTATACCAACAACCACACACACAGCAAAGGACAGCACTTTGAAGTCTAGAAGATTCCAGGGCAAGGGTGGGAAGGATGAAAAGCTAGGTGGCCATGCAACCATTCCTGCTAACCTAAAGCTTACTTATAGACAGTCATATGAGACACATGCCGGGTGCAGGGCTGTGTGGTGAGTGATCATATAGACAGTCATACGAGACACATGCCGGGTGCAGGGCTGTGGGGTGAGTGATCATATAGACAGTCATACGAGACACATGCTGGGTGCAGGGCTGTGTGGCGAGTCAACACATTGGCTTAAGACTTTACCAAATCCAATGCTCCAATATGGGGAAGCTTCTCTGTTTGCTGTTTGGGTTTTTTGTTTTTTTTAAAGTGTGGTGTCACAGTTCACTCATCTCTTCAACTACAAGAAAGGCCCAGGAGTAGTCTTAGCTACCGTAATATCTATGTTACGGAAGGGCCCTTATAACACTTTCTCTTACAGGGCTATGGAAACCGTTTTGCCCATGCGATAAAGCGAGGTGCAAAAATGAAATCATACCTAGCAGATGATGGTTTTGATCCATCAGCCTTTGGGTTATGGGCTCCACACACTCCTGCTGCACCACTCTGCAGTCTGCTTACATTTGTATACAATCTTCACGTTTAAGAAGGGTATATTAGTTCCCTTCACAAAACCATCCCTAGGTGGGCTTGAACCACCAACCTTTTGGATAACAGCTGAATGCACTAATCAATTGTGCCACAGAGACTAGTTGTTGCTGCTACATGATTTTATGGGGATGTATGTGTGTCTACACATGGCTAATGGAAACCCAGCAGGTGTCACACAAACCAGCCAAGTCCCGAGCAGCGTGAGTAAAGGCATGCAAACCATATGTGAACTTTAATACACTGCAGTGTGAACTTTACATTTTATTTGGAGAAGTATGGTTGCGTACTATAGAAGAGCCTAACAACAGTTAAGAACAAAGTGGGCCCAACAACATATAGACTGCAAGCTATTTAGCCTAGGTGATAGGGACAAGGCAGTGGACACCAGCAGGGATTATTCCCTTAACAAGGGTTTGGTGCAATATTTGGGGAACAGGATTGTTCTGGTATTGTATTGAAAGTGGTTTTTACTAATGCATTTGCATTTGACAATAGAATCTGTTCTCCAAGTGTGATATTTTTTGAAGATTGAGATTGTGTGCAGCACAGAAATTAGGATTATTTATATTGTATCAAGTGTGTTGTATTGTATACTCTGTATTGTTATACCTTGTATGCTATCCTCAACAAGACCCTCAACCTCTCTGGAAACTTGATTACCTGTGATTGCCTTCACTCCACCCTGTGAGTAATCCTTTATACATTATCCAAGGCATATGCACCAAGTGACTATTTTCCACATTTATGTTATCATTTATCATCTAACTCTAAAACAAGGAACTTTACTTAAAATAAATCTATGATCCAACTCTGTGTAGGAATGAAAGGAGTTTGCACAGATCCCCTTTGATCTCAGCAGGACTCCAGAAGTACAAGCTATCTGAACAAGTCTATTGTCTCTAATGTCAACATACAAATACTCATCAAAGGACCTTCTCTCTGCCTGCCCTCCCAAGGAACAATTACAAATTAACACCTCAATAGCTCTCCTCTTAAAATCCTTTGGGATACTCAGGAAATGCAGAAGGGGGCGGAGAGGTAGTGGATCCAAGTTTAAAAAACATATTTGCCCTCAGAAAAGCTTAATCACAGCTACACTCTGCAATGCCAGATCGATAAATAATAAGACTGCAACTATACATGACCTAATAGAGCTCTCTGATTTGACCTTTTTGACAGAGACCTGGCTTGGGAAGCATGCAGGCCCAACTCTTGAAGCAACAGTGCCGGCCAATTATTCAATCTTGCACTGTGAGAGACAAGTCGGCAAGGGTGGGGGGGTTGCCATATGCTTCAGATCCTCTTTGAACATAAGGCCCCTGCCCATAGGCCCCACTGAAACCTTTGAATGTCTTGCAGCTCAACTGTCAGCAGAAGTAAACATCAACATATTGCTCATATACCGCCCCCCAAAAAATGGTCCAGCCTTTCTTAAGGAAATATCTGAACTCTTATCCTGCCTAACAGTGGAACACCCTAGATGGATCATCCTGGGAGACTTCAATGCATGGGTGGATGATCACGACTCCCAGCTAGGAAGTGAACTACTTCTCATAATGAGTGAACTGGGTCTCTCTCAGGCTGTCAACCTCCCCACCCACACGAAAGGGCACACCCTGGATCTTATATTTCATTCCGGACTTTTAATATCACACATGGATATAAACCCAGTGGTATGGTCAGACCACCACACCATCCACTTCTCTCTGACAGCACCAGCGATAAAACACAGAGGGAAAGAACTCATAAGATACCGTTCACTGAAAGATGTCTCACCCCAGCACGTTCAGAATATCCTCAACTTCGACGCATTAACCAATCATTGCACAGATCCAGACTCCATGGTCCTGATATACAACCATGCAGTGTCATCTGCCTATGACGCCCTCGCTCCAGTTCGCATCAAACGGCCTACACCACTTCACCATGCACGGTGGTTTGACAGCTCACTAAAGGACCTAAAGAAAGAAGTGCGCAGACTAGAAAGGAAGTGGCGAAAATCTCAGAATTCAAAAGATAAACACACCCTTGTCTCTCACCTGGAAAGCTACCAAAATGCGATCACCAAGAAAAAATCCTCCTACCTATCACAGGAGATCGCAAAGGCCGCCAACAGACCAACCCAACTATTCCGCACAGTTGATAGACTATGTAATCCATCCTGTCTAAAACCTACTATAACTCCCTCAAAGGAGCTATGCGAGAAATTTGCTTGCTACTTTGCTGACAAAGTATCTTCTATTCAGTCTCTCATTCAGTCCACAGCACCCAAGACTCATGCAACTAATGGAAATAGCTGCAAAAACAGCCTAACACCCTGGACTGACTTCAAAAGTATTAGTGAGGAAGAGATCTCAGACATCCTCTGTCGTCTCCGCCAGACAACCTGCGACCTGGACCCTGGACCAACTAAACATATGCTGAAATGTCCTGACCTGCTTGGTCCAGCATTTCACAAAATAGTAAATTGCTCTCTGCAAGCAGGGAGGTTTCCTACCTCTATAAAAGAAGGAATCATCAAGCCCCTTCTTAAAAAACCTTCCACGGATCCAGATGCTATGAGCAGCTACAGACCTGTCTCCAACCTCCCCTTCTTAGGTAAAGTTATTGAAAAGGCTGTCTATCTGCAACTTGAAACCAGGCTGTCAGTAAACAACATCCTGGACCCTCTACAATCTGGCTTTAAGAAACACCACAGCTGTGAAACAGCCCTCATCCAAGTCTGCAACGATCTGCTCATGGCAAGGGACAGAGGGGAATGCTCCATCCTAATCCTGTTGGATCTCTCAGCTGCTTTTGATACAGTTGACCATGAAATCCTGCTTAACAGACTGCAGGAGTACTGTGGCATCAGTGGATCAGTCCTCCAGTGGTTCAGATCATTCCTGACTGACAGAACACAGAGAGTATGCCTAGGACCTATAATGTCCAAACCTGCACCTCTACAATTCGGAGTGCCACAAGGATCAATCCTATCCCCTCTGCTGTTTGCAATCTACATGTTGCCACTCGGTACACTTATCCAACGACATGGCCTGACGTACCACTGCTACGCCGATGACACACAGCTATACCTGTCCTTCAAACCTGGTGGAACAGACCCTACCCCAAAAATAAACTCTTGCTTAGCTGAGCTTCAGGCATGGATGAATGATAACTGGTTGAAACTGAATGCTGACAAAACTGCGGTCCTGTTTGTCCAAAGCCAGTGCCCGCCATCAAAACAGCTCTATCCTAAAGCAACACCAATCAGGATTGGGAATTCAGACATAAACAGCTCCAACCTTGTGCGCAGCCTTGGCATACTAATCGATGGGGAATTGAGTTTCAGAAACCAAATTTCATCTGTAGTTAAATCTTCCTTCTTTCATCTGAAGAACATTGCAAAGATTAAACATCTGATTCCCCCAGAGGATCTTCAAACCCTAGTCCACGCCTTCATCACATCACGGCTGGACTACTGCAATGCCCTTTATGCTGGCCTCCCCAAAAAGGACCTGCGTCGCCTGCAATTAGTGCAGAATGCTGCTGCCAGATTGCTAACAAACCAGCCTCGCCACTGTCACATTACACCGATCCTTCGCTCACTGCACTGGCTACCAGTAGAATGGAGAATACTCTTCAAGATTGGACTGCTGACATTCAAATCCCTGCACAATCTGGGCCCTGGATACATGAAGGACTTGCTGAAGCTGCACCACACCTCTCACAACCTCAGATCAGCAAGTTCTATAAACTTGGTCACTCCCAGAGTGCACCTCAAAAAATCTGGAGACAGAGCCTTCTGTCATGCTGCCCCTACTCTTTGGAACTCCCTACCACACCCAGTAAAGACAGCACCATCCCTGGAGCTATTCAAATCCAGACTGAAAAGCCACCTGTTTAGCCTGGCATTTCCAGATTTATAAAATTCTTCCTCTGTACCACAATGGTCGGAGCCATGCTTATGCGCTTTGAGTCCCACGGGAGAAAAGCGCTTTACAAATGTTATTTGTTGTTATTGTATAGCGCCACGGAAGATGCTGGCGCTATATAAATCAACAATAACAACAATAACTTACTGCGAGCACAGACAGAACAAGACTTAACAAATGCAATAGCATCTTTATTCAAGAAAGGCCACCAGACATTTATTTTTAATAAATCTATAGTTTTCTTTTCCCCAGGATGACCTACTGACTTAATTTCATGAAACTGCTTCAACACCTAGAGTCTCAGATTTAGGGGAACAACACGTTTCTCTGGTGGCTTCCCTTGAGGTGAAGCAACCTGAGCTTCATACAACTGAGTCAATAGATCAGGAGCTAATTCACAGGCAGCAAGAATACATTTCTTAGGAATCACAGGATCAATATCAGATATTTCCTTCTCAAAACAACACGACAAAGCATCAGCCTTGATATTTTTTGAACCAGGTTTATAAGTGATGACAAAATTGAATCTAGAAAAGAACAGAGCCCACCGAGCCTGCCGAGAATTTAACCTTTTAGCATTTTCAATGTATTCAAGGTTCTTATGATCTTTATAGATAGTCACTGGATTTTTAGCTCCTTGGTTAAATGCTTCTATTCCTCCAAACCAAGTTTAACTGCTAGAAGTTCTCTATTCCCAATGTCATAATTATTTTCAGCTGGAGAGAACTTTCGAGAGAAGAAAGCACATGGGTGTAAACGCTCTGGATTGCCAGAATACTGAGACAAGACTGCCCCCACACCAACTTCGGATACATCCACCTCTACAAAAAATGCTTTCCTGACATCAGGATGAATCAATACAGGAGCTGAATAAAAAGCATTTTTCAGGGGGGCGTGGCTTGCTCATGAACGAGTGAAGACGCGCTCTGCTGGAACTCCCGCTATCGGACTCATTTGTTAGCTATATTTGAGGTCTCAGAGTACTCTAACCAAGCTCAAATCATGGGAGGAAAGGAGAACAAGAGAAAGAAGGACCAGGGACAGGCTAATCCGGGTCAGTCGGCACAGATACAGCAATATCTCAAGCCGGTGACAAGAGCGGCAGAGGCCCCAAGCTCATACAAGATGGCGCCTGAGCAACATGCTGTATCCTCGGAGGAATCTCCTCCTAAGACATCTGGCAAAAGCAAAGGTCAGTCTCCCTCGTCCACTAACTCATCACCAAAATCAGTTTCTGACCTTAAAGGGCAGTCGCCACCGACACAGAGCTCTTCCCCGAAGGCGAACATGGGCACTCCGGAACGGTCACCCCTGCCTCATGACCCACCTCATAATTCTCCCTCGAGGGCAACCATAAATCCCTCTCCAACTCACTCAGCCAGCTCCGAGTCATATGTAGAGGCTGATCTACATGACTATATCAGATCTCTCCCCACGAAGGAGGACTTAGAAGCCTGCATCAGCAGACTGGAGGCGACATATAAAAGAGAGATCTCGGAGGTAAAACAAGAGATCCGTCAGATAGGGAATAGAGTGGAGGAAACTGAGAAACAGGTGGAAAAACTAGAGAAAACCCAGTCAGATCAACAAGCAACAACTGAGGTACATTCTCATCAGATACGAGACCTATATATGCGCCTAGACGACCAGGAGAACCACCATAGACGCAATAACCTCCGAGTCAGAGGTATACCCGAGACCATCAAAACTTCCGAGCTCATCCCCACCCTCCTGAGTATTTTCAACAAAATACTAGGAAAAGACAAGGAGGACCACATTGAAATAGATCGGGCACATCGGACACTGGCTACAGTCAGCACTAATCCTAACAGACCTTGCGACGTCATATGCCGCATACACTACTACAAAATCAAGGAAGCGATTATGACTGCGGCCAGAGAGCTAGAAGAAATAGAATTCGATGGGGCAAGACTAATGATCTTAGGGGACCTGTCTAGACTAACACTTCAAATGCGTAGAGCGGTTCGCCCACTTCTAGACGCCCTGAGAGAGAAGAAGATCAACTACAGGTGGGGTTACCCTTTCCACCTACAAGCACATCATGAAGGCAAAACGGCTCTTATACAGCCCAGAGGATCTACAGAAGTTCAGGGAAATACTCGATTTACCCACTGTTCAGCTGGATGAATGGCCCATAAAATCCAATACATCATCAACTGACCTGACTCAGAAACCGAGATGGGCCACAGTCAACAAAAGAGGGAACAGAGGAAAAGACTCGTGAAACCGATTCCTTCAAGATCATTAATACGCGGTTTCTTCCATGGAATTGAGTTTATTCCCTATTCAAGGTACTGTTATTGTTTTGAAATTGCTTCTCCAAAGGCCGAAACTTATTATTATTATTACTACCGAAGACTTTATCCCATTATATCATAATACCCTTTTCGAATTTCCCGTGCGCGCGTTCTCAGCCTGTTAACTGACTCTGCCTTTCTGCAACATACCCGCAGCCTCTCCTCACAGCCAAACCTCTAGTCTCAGCGCCAGCAGGTTGTTTCACTCCATGATGTGGGCCTTCATAACTGTTTGCACTGGCAACTCCACACGACATCCATAAGTTAATGACGCGCCTGCTGTTCATTTAAACCCCTTGCACTCAACCTGTCAGATTATTACACGGGCTCTCACTTACCACCTTCAAAAGACAGGAGGCTTATCGCTGCATAATGGGTGGGTTGTTATCATTCAGCCCAGATCTCATCCAGCATAGATGTTCCTCAGATCAAGGAAAACGCTTCTTAGCGGCTCCTCATCCTACCCATCTTGTTTACAAAGGGGTATAACACGCACAATTCACTAGGCATGAGGCGGTGAGGACTGTTATTTCAACACAAAGGAAGCCTTCATTCGCGTTAAACTGCCCTTCTGCTTAGATATGCAGAGTCAAACTTTTGTGTTTAAGTTTATATATTAAGTGTTAAATATAGTTGGGGTTCTTTGTTTACAGGTACCTTAGTTACAAAAGGGGCTCAGATCTATGTGACTTATCCATAAAGGTACACGGAGCCCACATTTCAGGCTTTGCATAGGGGTATAAGGTATTTTATAGTACATTTATATGATGTTACATTAAGCATTGTTTCTATTATCATTTACATATGCAAATAATGTTTTGCCATAACCATTTCCCTCCCGGATAGAGAATCTATAACGCTCAACCACTGAGATGTCCCTCAAAGAGTCCAGCGGGGGCTCACAGGATAGTTAAGAGTGAAAAATCACTTGACATGAGTTTCCTCTCCCCACTCTATGATAAACTGGTTCCGACCAGTATGGTTGATTTCAAGAAGTTCGCAACGAGGATAACCCCCCTCCTCATGTTTTTTGTTCACTTTAGCCCTTATTCCCCTTCAGTACCCAAACCTTCCTTCGATTACCCAATCCCCCCTCCCTGCCACCGAACTGTTAGACTCGGATCCTATTGCTGTGCAAAGACTGCAGGATTCTCTATCAGCCCCACACTACAGACACAATGACAGTCGCAAGAACCAGAAATAGCGACTGCATATGTGCCACATATAATGTTAAAGGGTTCAACAATCCGAACAAGCGATCACAGATTCTTTACCATCTACATAAACAGAAAGTCAAAGTCGCAATGCTGCAAGAAACTCACTTTCGAAGCCACTCGACTCCTACTATTAACAAACGTTTTTACAACAGATGGTATCACAGTACCTTTCCTGACTCTAAATCGAAGGGTGCTTCAATAGGCTTGCATAAAACATTTCCCCTGACAGATATAGTTGATATGATAGACCCACAGGGCAGATATGTCTTTATCAAGGGTAAACTATATGGCAAACTCATCACCTTTGCATCATTATATTTACCTAACACTAATCAGGGGCAGCATCTGCTGAGGTATCTCAGCAAATTAGAATCTTTTGCTGAAGGCTTTTTAGTGGTCGGTGCGGACATAAACATGTGCCTGAATCCCAAATTGGATTCCTCTAATGAACTAGACCATATTCCACAAAAATTGAGATCGCAAATTAAAAAGAAGCTGCTAGAACTGCGGTTGGTGGATAGCTGGAGGATATTTAATCCTACCGCCAAAGACTATACATTCCACTCAGCACCACACAACTCATTTAGTCGTATAGACTATGTATTTGTATCCCATAGTTTATTAGAAAAAACTCTAGCGGTTGATATAGGCCTCCATTTATGGTCAGACCACTCACCAGTGTACTGCTCCCTAGCATTATCTACAGAAACCCGAAGAGAATTCCAATGGAGGTTAAACAACAATCTATTAAACGATACGGAGTGCCTTAATGACATAAAAAAAAGATCTCTAACTTTCTCATAGACCACTCCAATGATACAACCGCTCCACCCACTAAGTGGGAAGCCTTAAAATGCGTGCTGAGAGGAATTTTCATATCACATGGAGCTAGGATTAAAAAGGTAAAAAGTAGGAAAATTTCTTCCCTTCTAGCACATCTAACAGAGTTAGAAAATAAAATAAAATCAGGCGGTGACACCTCGGGAGCCGCTGCTCTCATGATGTCAAATAAGCGTCAAGAGCTCCTTGCCCTGTTAGATGAGGGATCTCTTAGAGCTAGGGAAAAGTATAAAGGCACATTATATGAGAAAGCAGATAAATGTGGCACACTACTCGCCTCACAGTTACACCCCAGAAGCAATCAATCCTTCATTCCACACATCAAATCGACTAACTCGATGGTCCTAAAACATAAATCCACAGAAATAGCTGAAGCCTTTAAAAATTACTATATGGAACTTTACAACCTGAAAGGTAAATTTCACAATCTTGATGCAGAGTCCTTATCCAATAAGATTAAAAAATACATATCCCAAACCAAATTGAAACAATTGGACGGCGAGATCATAAATCCCCGCATTCTCAGATCCACAGGTTCTAATAATCTAGTCATACCCAGAGTCCACTTAGAAACTTTTGGTCCCAGAGCCTTCTGTCATGCTGCCCCTACGTTTTGGAACTCCTTACCTCAACAGATCAGGACAGCCCCATCCCTGGATGTGTTTAAATCCAGACTGAAAACCCACCTGTTCAGTCTGGCATTTGCAGAAATATAACTTTTGTTGTGTGAATACTTCATCCTACTAATTACTGAATCTGAGAGAGCCTAAGCGCTTTGAGTCCTATGGGAGAAAAGCGCTATAGAAATGTTATTGTATTGTTATTGTATAAAAGAGCTAGATAAAGACTTCACAGAGGCGGAAATATCCGTAGGAATTCAATCGCTAAAAAACGGTAAAAGCCCCGGCCCGGATGGTATGTCAGGCGCCTTCTACAAAGCCTTATCTACCGAACTCACCCCCTTTCTTAGCAAAACCTTTAATGCCAACTCAGACAATTTACCTTTCCCCAAACAATCTTTGCAAGCACACATAGTAGTGATCCCCAAGCCTGGAAAAGACGCCAATCGTAGCAACTATCAGCAAGTTATAGTCCAGCAAGTCCAGCAAATTATACTCCAAAATTATAGCCGAAAGACTCAAACCCCTTCTGCCCTCAATCATACATACAGACCAGGCGGGATTCACGCAAGGTCGAGAAGCAAGGGATAACACCCTAAAAACTATTTCTCTTATCCATAAAGCTAAAATTGAAGGTAAACAAATGTGCTTGCTTACTATCGACGCGAAGAGGGCGTTCGACAGGATTCATTGGGGTTGTCTCAGAGAAATACTTACACAAATTGGGTTGGGGCATAACTTGATTACTAAGATCCTAGGCCTGTATGAGGGCCCCTAGGCTAGAGTTAGGGTGAATGGGATCCTGTTGGACGCCTTCTCTATATCCAATGGGATGAGACAGGGATGCCCCCTGTCTCCGATGCTATATATCCTATGTATGGAACACTTCGCGGAGGCCTTAAGGAGTAAACCTGACATTAAAGGCCTACAGTCTGGTGACCAGCACTCTAAACTTGCGCTGTATGCAGATGATTTACTCCTCTTTGTAACTGAACCACAGATCTCTCTGCCAAATTTCCTAAAAGAAGCGGAACGCTTTGGGAACCTTAGCAACTTTAAGATAAATTTATCTAAATCAGAAATTCTCAATATATCCATCCCTCATCAAAAAGTGGAAATCCTGAAGTCTTCCTTTCCCTTCAAATGGGCAACCCGCTCCATAAAATATCTGGGAATCCATATCCCCGCCAACCTCTCAGAACTATATCAATTAAACTATATTCCCCTGCTGGCTAAAATAACTTCTGATCTCCAAAGTTGGTCCAAACTCAAAATATCTTGGTTAGGCAGGGCAAATGTTCTCAAGATGGACATCCTGCCCAGGCTACTCTGTTTTTCAAGCCACTCCAATAAACATCCCAAGCGTATTTTTTGCAAGACTTAGAAGTTCAGTTATTACCTTTCTCTGGGGGGGGGGCAGAAAATCATGCAGCCACTTTAATTTGCTGCTTAGACCTAAGTTGGAGGGAGGTCTGGGAATCCCCTGCTTTAAAATATATCATGAAGCTGCTCAATTAATTCTAATTCTAGATCTGTTTCGCAATGGGTCCCTATCATAACCACAGATTCCCCATTGGACCCTAGAGCACTCTTATGGACTACTAAAAACCTTAGACCGCCCAAAAACACAATGCCCTTCTGGGTCCAAGAAATTCTTACAGGGTGGGATAGAGCGAGATCAGCCTACAACCTATCTTCTATCCCCAGTCCTCTAACTAGTATTTTAGATAACCCTCTATTTAGTCGTTATGTGCACGCTCCCGGGTTCATGGGCAAAGACAGAAGCTTCTGGCCTCAGATTAGGCACTTTCTTTCCCAGGGCTCCCTGTCCGCCCCTGAGACTTGGGGCTCCTCGGGATCAGCCCAACCCCCTCCTAAATGGTTTGATAAGCTTCTATTCCAGGGGTTTTATAGAGATTTATCCAAGGCTGGGAACATACACAGAGATCTGTCATTCTCTGAACGACTTTGCTCCTTGCAGGATAAACCTGAACACATGTTAGCACAAGTATATTCCATCCTGGTATGCTCAGTGGGTGAGAGCAACCTTACACACATACAAAACAAGTGGCTTAAGGACCTAGGCAAGATTTTAGAGCAAGAAGACTGGGAAAAATCTTTCACCATCTCCCACAAGTCCTCTCCTTCAGTCTTGGCTCAGGAGAGAAACTACAAGATCTTCTGTAGGTGGTACAGAGACCCCCAAACACTACACAGATTTAACCCTCAGTCGTCAGAGATATGCTGGAGATGCTCACATCAGACAGGTACATACTTTCACATTTGGTGGGAATGTCAAATCATCCAGCCCTTCTGGAAAAAGGTGTTCAAGCTCCATAATCTGTTATACTTATCTTCCCTCCCATGTACCCCGGAAATAGCTTTATTATCTATTCTGCCTGGCTCAATTAAAAATATCAAAAAATCCATATTTAGATACATACTGATCTGTGCTAGACTGCTGGTTGCCAGGTACTGGAAGGGTTCCAACTGTCCATCTGGTTCTGAATTATTCCACGAAATAAATCACTTAATGAGATTAGATGAACTCATGTTATCAGCGCAATCCAAGCAGGAGGTTTGGACAAACAGATGGGCGACATGGATTGATTTTAGAGACACTGATAAAGCCACGGAATTCTGTGGAAGTGTATAATACTGTAAGCACTGCTGTATTCACTGTGTATGAGTCTTGCAACGTTCTATATCAACTTTATGCATAGGATCTCTAGATAGTCCTAAATCAATAGAAACAGTAGGTGGCATCCTGTACCTTTCCACCCTTCCCCCCCCATCCATAACCCCCTCTACCCTCCCGTCCCCAGCACCCTTCCTCGCTTTCCCTTTCCCCTATTTTTACTTGTGTTAGTTTATACAAATGGATCCAGTGGTACCAGTGTACGAATACATTCAGATTCTGTATTATCGCAAATTTCATTGCCATGCAACACTTTATTTACTGGATATTGCTGTTACAACTTGTATGCGATGTGATTCTATGTTGGTAAGATGGCACTGTTTCTGTGGATTTATTCAATAAAAATAAATTAAAAAAAAAAAAAAAAAAAGCATTCTTCAGCTCCTGAAAGGCCCAAACAGCAGAAGAATCCCATTGGGATGGGTCTGCATCTTTCTTGGTCAAATCAGTGAGAGGTGCCACCTTGGAAGAAAAGTTTTTAATTAATTTCCTGTAAAAGTTAGCAAAACCAAGGAAAACGTTGCAGAGCTTTCAAATTGTTTTGGATGAGGCCAATTCATCACAGCCAAAACTTTATTATTATCCATGGTCAACCCTGTATCAGATATTACATACTCTAAAAAGGCAACTTGATTGGTTTCAAACACATATTTCTCAAGTTTAGCAAACAGTTGATTCTCTCTAAACTTACATAATATCTTCCTGACATGATCACGATGTTCTGTTAGAGAGGAGGAGTAAATCAATATGTCATCAAGATAAATTACCATGAATCTCCCCAAAAATTAACTAAAAATTTAATTTACAAAATTCTGAAACACAGCTGGAGCATTGCACAACCCAAATGGCATAACCAGGTACTCATAGTGACCATATTTTGTATTGAACACAGTTTTCCACTCATCACCCTCTTTAATTCGGATAAGATTGTAGGCGCCCCTCAGATGTAGCTTGGAACAGATCTTGGCCCCTACTACCTGGAAGAACAAATCATCAATCAATGGCAAAGGATATCGATTTTTTACCGTAATCTTATTTAATCCTCTATAGTCAATGCAGGGTCTCAATCCACCATCTTTTTTCTCTACAGAAAAGAACCCTGCACCAGCTGGAGAGGAGAAAGGCCTGATAAAAAAAAATTGCGAATTTTCTTGAATATACTCCTTCATAGCTTTGTCTTCAGGACTGGTCAAATTATAAAGACGGCCACAAGGGGGCATAGTTCCAGAAAGAAGTTTAATAGCACAATCATAAGGTCTGTGTGGTCGAAGTTTATCAGCAGCTTATGGAGAAAATACATCCGCAAAATCTTGATAAACAGTGGGCAATTTCTCAAGCCCAGTATTGGTCTGGGCAAGAGTGATTTTCTGCAGACAATAATCCTCACAATGTGTAGACCATTTTACCAGTTGACCTGGCCAATCAAACACAGGATTATGCTGTTTGAGCCGTGACATACCTAACACCACTGCATGGGAAGGAATATCAAAACAATAAAATCTCAAATGTTCTACATGCATAGCTCCCACCTGAACTGTAACCTCAGAGGTTAAAGACAAAGATTGACCTTTTAGCAAAATGGAATCATCAATATCAGAATCAAGTTTATTTTGCCAAGTACAACGTGAGTTGTACCCGGAATTGTTTTTTTGCACAACAGGGTCGGTAGTGGTACAATAGCAGAATAGTACATATTAGCATACAGTAGACAGTAGATACATAGTGCATACAGTATATAAAGTATATACATACAGTAGGTCCAATGCAACACAAGGCATAGAAATAAAGCATAAATAGGATACTAAAAGAAAGATTAACCCAGGAGAAGGACCAGGGGGAAATCCGCTGCCGACTATGGCACTCAAAACGCTTTGCAGCGATACTTTGAATCAGGTTCTCCGCAGTCTAATTCTAGGAAGGAGAAAGAGAAAGGAGAGGAAAGAGGAGAATGAAAGTTAAGAGAAAAAAAATACAGTGAAAAATAGTCCCCTTAGGATTGCGGCATAACCTGGTCGGTCGGTTTGTGTCCAGTTTGTGTCCCGCTGATTGTCTGCTGTGGAGACTGATGCTTGCTTGGCATTGAAGTGGCTGAGGTTAAAGCATGGGCCTCCACGCTGCACTCTGCTGGAACTCCCATGTGGGGCTGGGTGACCTGTTCTGGACCTGTGGATTGATGGAGTTCTGCTGCTGGATCCAGTGACCGTCCCCTGGAGCAGGCTGTGTGGACTGCAGTAGCTGCAGCCGATCAGGGTCTCGGCAGTAGGACAGATGGTGGCAGTACGGTCCGGGCAGAGGGCTCCAGGATGGTTAGCTGGGGGAGTGCGGCAGCATCCTCAGAGGCGGTGGAAGGGCACTTGTGCCTTTAACTGTGGCGTCCACCGGTTCCTTTGGAAGCGGCACTATAGCTGCCCACGTGGTGCTTCCGAGTTGATGCAGGAGCCGGGCAGTGCTCCTTCGGGGTTTTCCCTCCTGCAGTCGGCAGTGGAACAATGCAGACTGGTCCTCCTAGAGCAGCCAGCGATGGTGACCACCTGGACGGTGGTGTCTGTCTTCCAGGTCCTCCACTGAGCATTAGCGCCTGCTCCTCCGTCGGTGGAGCGGCCTGTGTGTGGTCCATGAGATGGCTGCAGCTCAGTGACGGCGGTGGTGCGCTAGAATCTTTAGCCCAGCGTGCCCAGGCTCCCCCGAACAAGGAGAGCACGGGGAACTCCTTCAACCTTCCTGAGTAGGTGAGCCACAACGGGAAGGGGGAAGAGCAGTAATATAAACAGTTTCTGATACTGCAACCATAGAAATATGTAGTTGCTGAGCTAGAGATTTATCCATGAAATTCCCTACAGCTCCACAATCTACAAAAGCAAGACAATTGTGAATAGTTTCTCCATTAATAATGGAGATAGGTAACATAATGCATTCAGATTTGAAAGGAAATACCTGCCCGCTTAGATGAGTTTCCTCGACCTCATCTAAGTGTTGAAGTTTTCCGACTTCTTATTTGGGCAAGTCAATGCAAAATGTCCCATATCCCCACAATAGAAACATCATGTAACGATTGGTGTTAGCAAGAACAGAGTTTCTGATTATCAGGTGATCTGCAGTATCACCTATAATACAGATATATACCTGATTATATGATGATCTGCAGAATCACCAATAATACAGATATATAGATACTGATGTGTTTAGCTAAGCAATGCTAATATACCACTAAGAAGTGACGTACCCTAATCACACTTTAATGCACTAAGTGTGGTGATTGGTGCAACAGTAGTACTGGCAGTATTTGCACTACCTCACCAGAGGAGCTGGTGGGCACTACCCATACTGTACCTCTCACCAGAGACAGGGGGTCCCTGGTGAGAGTAGAATGGTCAGACAGATCAGATCGGCAACAGACAGACAGGTCAGGTACAGAATCGACAGAAAGAGGCAGAAACCGAGTATCAGGCAAAGTTGGCAACAAGGTCAGATGGACAGAGGTACAAAATCAGGAGGCAGAGACAGAACGGTAATCAGGCTAGGTTGGCAACAGGATCAGATAAGCAGAGGTACAGAATCACTGAGAGTAAGATTGGTCAGAACTAGCCAGAGTCATACACAGATAATAACAGTAATTAACAATATTAAGCTATCAAGTCGATTCTAACTTAGTGTGAATTCCCAGCTCCTGCTGGTTCTAACACACTAGGGAACTGACTAAGGTCTGAGCGCTAACACGAAGTATTCACGACAGCAGACAACTTGCAAGTGAAGCCGAGAGGCTTAAGAAGCGGAGAAGACCCCCAAGGCACGCCCACCAGCCTCGGCCAAACAGGAGCGGCGAGCGTGCCCTCTGACATCAGCCGACCAGCTGGTCAGCTGATGCGCCTCCTCCTAGCATAAAGATCCTGACGGTGAGCGCGCGCATGCGCTAGTGTGCCCCTGAGCACAGCAGAGACACGCGTCCTCGGCGTACTAGATGCCTGGGACGCGGAAAAACCAGCAGGCGGGGACCCAGCAATGACCGCGGTGGACCCACCATCCACCGCAGCCGACATGCGATTACTCCCCACACCTGTCCTCGGCGTGCTAGACGCCCGAGGCACAGGGAGACTGGCAGGCAGAGAACCAGAAGCAGCTGCGGTGGTACTGCTATCCACCGCAGCTGACATGTCACTATTCATTACAGTTCCCCCCCCTTGAGGCGTGGACTCCGGACACGTACCACACGGTTTCTCAGGGTGTAGTTCATGAAAACTTTGCCTTAATTCCTCAGCATGCATGTGATGAGCTGGCACCCAAGATCTCTCCTCAGACCCATACCCCTTCCAGTGCACCAGATACTGAATAGAGTTGCGCACCCTACGAGAATCTAATATCTGCTCAATCTCATACTCGGGTTCTCCATCAATCTCCACCGGGGTGTGGGGGGGGGGGGGGGCGGGGGGGAAGAGGAATCCACATGCACTGCAGGCTTCAAAGACTTCCCACATCTCATACTGGAAGGCAGAGCGATCACATAGGTCACATTGTTCACTTTCTTGGATACCGGATATGGGCCTATAAACCTAGAGCCTAGCTTGGCTGAGGGCTGTTTCAACGCCAAGTGCCGTGTAGATACCCACACCATATCCCCAGGAACAAATTCCCATTCTGCAGACCGCTTCTTATCAGCATGTCTTTTCTGGGTCACAAAAGCCTTTTCCAAATTTCTTTTCACCATAGCCCAGATGTCCCTGAAAGATCTCTGCCAATCTTCCATAGCAGGGAGGGAAGAGGACACCACAGGTAACGGAGAGAACTTAGGCGATCTCCCTGAGACCACCTGAAAGGGTGAGAAACCAGAAGAGGCACTCTTCAGATTATTATGTGCGAATTCCGCATATGGCAGGAATTTTGCCCATTCCATCTGAGCATTAGCCACATAGCACCTGAGGAACTGCTCAAGTGACTGATTGACTCTCTCGGTTTGCCCGTTGGTCTGTGGGTGGTAGCCTGAGGAGAATGACAAATTCATTCCTAGATGATGACAAAATGCTTTCCAAAACTTGGACACGAATTGGACTCCCCTATCTGACACCACATTTTCTGGTATCCCATGTAACCTAAAAATGTGATGGCTGAAGAGATCCGCCAGTTCCTGAGCTGAGGGGAGTCCGTCCAATGGAATAAAGTGAGCCATTTTGCTGAATCTGTCAACTACCACCCAGATGACAATTTTACCCTCCGATCTAGGAAGTTCACCCATGAAATCCATGGACAAATGGGTCCACGGTTGCTCAGGCACTGGCAAAGACTGAAGTGTGCCCACTGGAGCCTGTCTGAACGGTTTGTTCCTGGCACAAACCGAACAATCTCTGACGAAGTCCTTACAATCTGTTACTAGGGACGGCCACCACACACACCTAGCAAGCAAGTCCTGCGTTCTAGCCACTCCAGGATGTCCTGCATTCTTATGTGCATGAAACAACTGTAGAATCTGCAACCAGAAATGCATAGGGAAGAACAGTACCCCATCTGGTTTCCCTTCTGGAATATCCCTTTGATAAGGACCCAATGCAGACAACATATCTTCCCATGTGTCGGTGGCTGCTATGACAACTTTCTCAGGCAGGATATTCTCCGGGGCTGGTGGCTGTACTGTCTCAGGCTCAAAACATCTAGAGAGAGCGTCTGCCTTGATGTTTTTACTTCCTGGTTTGTAAGTAATGACAAACCTGAACCTCGAGAAAAACAAGGACCAACGGGCTTGTCGGGGACTAAGTCTCTTGGCCCCCTCGATATATTCTAAATTCTTATGATCTGTATAGACCGTGATCGTATGCTCTGCTCCTTCGAGCCAATGGCGCCATTCCTCAACTGGAGTTTGACCGCCAAGAGCTCGCGGTTCCCAATATCGTAATTTCTCTCAGCTGGAGAGAATTTCCGAGAAAAAAAAGCGCACGGATGCAATCTGCCCTGAAGACCTGAGTGTTGAGACAGCACAGCCCCAACCCCTATTTCAGATGCATCCACCTCCACGATAAAGGGGAGACTGATATCAACATGCCGCAAAATGGGATCGGAACAGAACAATTCCTTCAATGTTGCAAAAGCAGCATGTGCTTCTGCCAACCAATTGTAAGTGTCTGCCGCCTTTTTAGTAAGTTCTGTGAGGGGTGACACCACAGAGGAAAATCCTTTAATAAACTTCCTATAGTAGTTGGCGAATCCCAGGAACCTCTGGAGTGCCTTCAACCCCAAAGGTTGTGGCCACTCCAGTACAGCAGCAGATACTTTACTGGGATTCATGGTGAGACCAGCAATAGAAATGACATAACCCAAGAAGGGAACTTCAGAAACTTCGAAGAGGCATTTCTCTAGTTTTGCATAAAGAGAGTTCTGTCTCAGTTTTCTTAACACATACTTTACATGTTCCCTGTGTTCAGCTAAACTGGGTGAAAAAATTAGTATGTCGTCCAAGTAAACGAGGACAAATCGCCCTAAAACCTCCCGGAATACCTCATTGATTAACTCTTGGAAGATGGCTGGAGCGTTACATAACCCGAAGGGCATAACCAAATATTCGTACTGCCCATCGGGCATGTTGAACGCCGTCTTCCATTCGTCACCCTCCCTTATGCGGACCAGGTTGTATGCCCCTCTGAGATCAAGTTTGGAGAAGATACTGGCATTAGTAACCTGGGAAAACAAATCATCTATCAAAGTGGATAACGATTCTTTACAGTAATTTTGTTTAACCCTCTGTAATCAATACATGGCCGAAGCCCACCGTCCTTCTTTTGTACAAAAAAGAAACCCGCTCCGGCCGGAGACTGTGAAGGATGGATGAACCCTTTAGCCAAATTTTCTTTAATGTACTCCTGCATAGCAAGTTTCTGAGGGCCAGACAAGTTATACAAATGGCCTCTAGGGGGCATACAACCTGACCTCAACTCAATAGCACAGTCAAAACTTCTATGTGGCTGAAGTTTATCTGCAGCTTTGGGACAAAAGACGTCAAGGAAGTCATTATAATGTGCGGGCAATCCTTCCATCTGAACCTTGGTGGCACAAACAGCAACTTTCTCCAAACAATGATGATGACAGTGAGATGACCAGCTTAATAGCTGACTAGAACTCCAGTCAATCTGAGGAGAATGTTGTGTTAGCCATGGCATACCAAGAATCACTGTAGAAGTAGCCATTTTGAGCACAAAGAACTGTATTTGTTCTTTATGAAGTACCCCCACTTGGCATAATAATACAGGAGTCTGTGACAGAGGTTGTTTCCCCTGAAGTGGATAGTCATCCACTGCAGTTACAAAAATCTGTCTGTCTAGGGAAACAATGGGAACTCCCAATTTCATAGCAAAGTCAGAGTCTATGAAATTGGCTGCGGAGCCCGAGTCTATGAACGCCTGGGTAGATAAGACTCGATTCTCCCAGGTAATAGAACACGGGAGCAGCAGACGATTTTCTTTTAGAGGTAAGACAGGCTCGCCTAGGGTAGTACCTCTAGCTACACCTAGGCGGCAGAGTTTTTCCGCCTTCTTGCGGCAATTCTGTACCACACAGTACAGACAAAGTTCCTTAGTTAGTCTCCGACTCCTCTCTACCTCCGACAATTTAGAATGTCCGATCTGCATCGGCTCATCCCGGGGAAGAGAAGGAGACGGTGAGGAACTGGCAACAGGCATTGATCTCCCCAAAAGTCTACCTTGGGTTTGTCTCTGATAACGGACCCAGCGATCTATCTTAACCGCCAATGAGATCGCGTCGTCAATGGTTTTGGGCTCAGGATGACTTAACATAAGATCCGCCACTGCATCAGATAACCCTGTCAAAAACAGTCTAGTAAAGCAAACTGTCCCCACCTAGCCGACACAGCCCATCTTCTAAACTCAGCAGCGTATGCCTCGACAGTGTTATGCCCCTGCCTGAGGGTTTTAAGTTTCCTTTCTGCGGTCACTGCGATATCGGGCTTGCTCACCATATATAATTGCCATGGTTTTAAAAAATTGCTGTACAGAGGTCAGGGCCTCATGACCAGTGGGAAGACTGTAAGCCCATGTCTGCGAATCCCCGGATAACAGAGTTTTTATAAATGTCACTCTCTGGCTTTCTGACCCTGAAGAAGTAGGTCGTAACTCAAAATAGGAAAGGCAGCGGTTCCTAAAATTCTGAAAATCCGACCTATGCCCTGAAAACTCTTCAGGGAGAGGTATTCTAGGTTCCATAACCACAGGGGATGGCACTGGTGCATTAGTTGCCTGAAGGGTCCGTACCACTTCAGATAACTGGTTGATCTGTGTCTGTTGAGTGTTAACCGTATTGGTTAGGCCGTTAACGGCCGTGGTTAACAGTTCAACATGGCTGCACAGTGCCTCCATAGACATATTGGTCTGCCGTTCTGTAACGATTGGTGTTAGCAAGGACAGAGTTTCTGATTATGAGGTGATCTGCAGCATCACCTATAATACAGATATATACCTGATTATATGATGATCTGCAGAATCACCAATAATACAGATATATAGATACTGATGTGTTTAGCTAAGCAATGCTAATATACCACTAAGAAGTGACGTACCCTAATCACACTTTAATGCACTAAGTGTGGTGATTGGTGCAACAGTAGTACTGGCAGTATTTGCACTACCTCACCAGAGGAGCTGGTGGGCACTACCCATACTGTACCTCTCACCAGAGACAGGGGGTCCCTGGTGAGAGTAGAATGGTCAGACAGATCAGATCGGCAACAGACAGACAGGTCAGGTACAGAATCGACAGACAGAGGCAGAAACAGAGTATCAGGCAAAGTTGGCAACAAGGTCAGATGGACAGAGGTACAAAATCAGGAGGCAGAGACAGAACGGTAATCAGGCTAGGTTGGCAACAGGATCAAGATAAGCAGAGGTACAGAATCACTGAGAGTAAGATTGGTCAGAACTAGCCAGAGTCATACACAGATAATAATAGTAATTAACAATATTAAGCTATCAAGTCGATTCTAACTTAGTGTGAATTCCCAGCTCCTGCTGGTTCTAACACACTAGGGAACTGACTAAGGTCTGAGCGCTAACACGAAGTATTCACGACAGCAGACAACTTGCAAGTGAAGCCGAGAGGCTTAAGAAGCGGAGAAGACCCCCAAGGCACGCCCACCAGCCTCGGCCAATCAAGAGCGGCGAGCGTGCCCTCTGACGTCAGCCGACCAGCCGGTCAGCTGACGCGCCTCCTCTTGGCATAAAGATCCTGACGGTGAGCGCGCGCACGCGCTAATGTGCCCCTGAGCACAGCAGAGACACGCGTCCTCGGCGTACTAGACGCCTGGGACGCGGAAAAACCAGCAGGCAGGGACCCAGCAATGACCGCGGTGGACCCACCGTCCACCGCAGCCGACATGCGATTACTCCCCACACCCGTCCTTGGCGTGCTAGACGCCCGAGGCGCAGGGAGACCGGCAGGCAGAGAACCAGAAGCAGCTGCGGTGGTACTGCTATCCACCGCAGCTGACATGTCACTATTCATTACACATAACCTCTCATATTTTCTCTTAAATTTCTCAGCCACCGATATCTTAGCGACACCTAACGGCATAAGTTCAGGATTGTCCATTACTGGTGAGACAACAACAGGAACTGGAGGAATTGGTGGGATTGAGGAGAACCACAGGGGTTTCAAAGAAGATGATTTCTCCTGATGTCTCTCCCTCAGACGTCTATCAATCTGAATGGCAAGACTGATCAACTCTTTCAAGGTATCAGGTACTCCAACTCTAGCCAACTCGTCCTTCAACTGTTCTGAGAGGCCAAGTCTGAATTGATGTTTTAAGGCTGCATCATTCCAGAGAGTATCTCCAGCCCAATGTCTAAACTCAATGGCATATTTTCAACAGGACTTTTCCCTTGGTGAAGAGTCTGGAGAGCATTTTCTGCATAGGCTCTCTTACCAGGATCATCATATAATTCAGATAAGGCTTCAAAGAAGGTAGTAGTATTGACAAGGGCAGGGTGGTGGTGTTCTATAAAAAATAAGGCCTAGGCCTGAGGTTCACCTTGTAACAAGGAAATAACTGCTCCAACTCGGGTGTTTTTATTAGCACATGTCCTAGACAGCAAGGAAAAATGTAACAAGCACTTCGGAATAACCTGAACTTAGCTCTGTCTCCAAAGAACCTTCCAGGCAAAGGTAGTTTGGGTTCTGGAGCAGGAATATTACACAGATGAGTAGAAGTTGAGATAGTTCTGATCTGATTCTCTGTTGTGACCTTGGCCTGTGACCCCGACTACCGCTGATCTCCGCCTGCCCTGACCTTTGGCTTGTTACCTGGTTTACCGTTGTCTGCCACCTGCCCTGATCCTTGGCTTGTTACCTGGATTTCCGCTGATCTCCGCCTGCCCTGACCCCTGGTTTGTGACCCCGACCTTCGTAGTTACGCCACCTGGCCTGGATCTCTACACCTCGTCTGATCAAGTTTACTCCACAAATAGTGTCACTTGTTCTCCCGACCACTCGCTGAGGCAATCCCAGTAGTGACCTGGTAGGGCACTAGGCAGCGAAGTTCCACATCATCCTCCTGGGGTTGTGGTCCTGCACTCCCCTCAAGGGGGTGTGGGTGAAGACCCGTGGTCACCTAGACTCCACTACTGGGTAACGCCTCTTCCTTCATTGGAGGGTCAACATGGACTGAAAAGAAACCTAACAGTAACGAGCAGCCAGGATGGACACTAGTGGAACTCGTTCCCCTGTGGAGATCTTGTATGAACTGCTTACGCAATTGCGTGTTTCCGTAGATGAAGTCCTAAGGGGTTATCAAAAAATTTGGGATCAACTCCGCAGCACTCTTCCTGCTTCTGATGGAGCAACTGCTCCTGCCTCACTCCCTGCCTCTGCTCCTGTGATGTTTCCCCCGGCTGGTGATGGGTCAGCGCCAGTAGAGGGGGCTGCTTCTCTTTCTCCTGAACCCAGACTACCTTTACCTGAGAGGTTCTTGGGAGATCGCTCTAAGTTCAGGTGGTTCCAGAGCGCCTGTCGTCTCCACTTCTCCTTACTTCCGCGTACCTATGCGAACGAAGAGATTAAAGTTGGAGTCGTTATATCGCTTCTCCAGGGGGAACCTCAGGCCTGGGCTCTTTGTTTAGTGGAGCAACGTCATCCTTCTCTCAGCAGTCTCAATACCTTCTTCGAGACTATGGCGGAGATTTATGACGATCCTGGGAGGGCCGCCTCTGTTGAAACTGCTCTCCAATCTCTAAGACAAGGGAGAAGGCCGGTGGAAGATTACGTTATGGAGTTCCACTGCTGGGAAGCAGATGTGACCTGGAACGATTCTGCACTTCGATTCCAGTTTCGTCAAGGCCTTTCAGACACCCTCAAGGATGAACTTGCCAGAGTCGGAGTTCCTGAATCATTGAAGGACCTGATCCAGTTGTCTATTCAAATAGACAGACGTTTAAGGGAGAGACGTTCTGAGAGGTCAGGGTCGGTCAGACCGGCCTGGAGTCTGCCTAGTCCTAAGGTATCTTCTGCTCCAGTGCCTTTTACCCCAGCTGTTCAAGACGAACCCGAACCCATGTAAATAGGCCTGGCCCGTCCGGCCATTTCACCGGAAGAGAGACAATGCCGGAGATCGTCAAACCTTTGTCTAAACTGTGGGGCGGCCGGTCATTTCCGCCTTAACTGCCCAGTCAGACCTTCTGGTGAGCCTGAGTTGTCAGTATGTGCGGGTGGTTTTCCTTCCCCTCCGCTTACCTCTTCTCATATACCGCTCACCCTCTCGTTACAGGGCCCGCAAGGAAAGACCGTCACGATTAAGGCCATCGTGGACTCTGGAGTCTGCTCTTGTTTTTTGGATTGTCAAGTGGCCCAACAACTCGTTTTTCCCACCTGCCGAAAACGCCTACCTCTCGCCATCCAGCTGGCTGATGGATCAGCTATCGGCTCCGGTCCCATCACTACATAAACCCTGCTACTTCTGGTCACCATCCAAGGGGAGCATCAGAAATACCTAAGCTTTGACTTACTACCCTCTCCTTTGTTTCCCGTGATCCTGGGAATGCCCTGGCTGAGAACCCATAATCCAACCATCAATTGGGTTTCTCGCGAAGTATCTTTTCCCTCAGACTACTGTTGACGTTCTTGTTTTCCACGTGCCGGAACTTTGTTCTGTTTAAATTCTCCTAAGAAAGACATCGTTCCTGCAGCGTATCACGATTTCTTGGACGTCTTCGACAAGACTAAGGCAGATGCTCTTCCTCCTCATCGTCCATATGATTGTCCTATCGAACTCCAACCCGGAGCTCCCATTCCTTATGGAAGAACGTATCCACTATCTGAACCTGAGACTGTGATACTCAAAGACTATATAGAGGAGAATCTCATGAAAGGATTTATCCGGCCATCCACATCTCCCGCTGGGGCTGGGATCTTCTTTGTCGAAAAGAACGACGGTTCTCTCTGACCCTGCATAGATTACCGAGAGCTCAACAAGATTACCATCAAAAACCGATACCCACTACCTCTCATGCCCGACTTGTTCCAGAGACTCCGATCCGCTTGCATCTTCTCTAAGCTGGACCAACGAGGAGCTTACAATTTGATCAGAATCTGCGAGGGAGACGAGTGGAAAACCGCCTTTCGGTCCCGCTTCGGGCATTTTGAGTACTTGGTGATGCCCTTTGGGCTGTGCAATGCCCCGGCTACTTTTCAATACTTTGTGAACGATATTTTCAGAGACTATATTGACAAATGGTGGTCTACTTAGACGATATCCTGATTTTCTCTCCATCCCAAGAAGAACATCGAAGTCATGTGAGGAAGGTCTTAAAGAGAATCTGTACTCTAATATTCTTACAATAAAAAGCATACCATTCTATTCATTATTTTCTCCTGTGCCCCTCTGTGCTGTTTCTGCCACTCTCTGCTGCAATCCTGGCTTGTAATTAACAGTTTTAGGCAGTGTTTACAAACAAGCTAACCAGCTTCTAATAGGCTCAGCTAAGCATAGTGTGTGAGTCATTCAGAGTGTGCAGGGGGCCTGCAGAGGGTGTGTATCGCTTCTACCAATCACAAGCAGCCCTGCACATTCCACACAATCAAGCCTTAGCCCGACAAACAGGACAGAGGAAAGATACATTGATTTATTACAGAGACAGTGCAGTTAGGAAAGACTGCAGTAAGCCAGAGCAGATT
This sequence comes from Hyperolius riggenbachi, assembly GCF_040937935.1. NCBI lineage: Eukaryota > Metazoa > Chordata > Amphibia > Anura > Hyperoliidae > Hyperolius > Hyperolius riggenbachi. Next base: position 188,389,409 of record NC_090652.1, read on the forward strand.
AGAACAGGCATAGGAACTTATAGGATAGAAGAACTAAGGCTGAAAAATTTGTTACAGAGTCTCTTTAAGTCGTCTTCGCACTCACGGACTTTATGCCAAACCTGAGAAGTGCGAGTTTGATAAAGTAAATATCCAATTCTTAGGTCTCAAGATATCTCCGGGAGGAGTTGAGATGGACCCTCAAAAGGTATCGACTATTCTCGACTGGCCGGTCCCGGTGAATCGAAAATCTGTACAGCGTTTTATTGGCTTCGCCAATTTCTATAGGAGATTCATCCAGAACTTCTCATGGATAGTAGCTCCTATTACTCGGCTGACCAGTACCCGACAAACCTTTCAATGGACTCCTGAAGCTCAATCTGCATTTGAGAAGTTAAAAGTCTGCTTTACCTCCGCACCCCTCTTGAAACACCCCGATCCTTCCAAAGCCTTTGTGTTAGAGGTGGACGCCTCTGAAGTAGCTGTGGGGGCCATCTTGTCTAGAGGTGAGCGTAATGACTTAATTACGATTTCGCGAAATTTCACGTTATTAGTGTAAGTACGATTATGGCCGCAAGTACATAATCGTAATGAAGAAGGTTTTCGTGAAATTCCGCGTAAGCGTAATTTTCGCGTAGCTTTCGCATTACAGTGGGTATTGCGAAATTATGTTTGCCTTGCATGCAACCGTTTGTAAGCGTAGTTACATAACGTAATTTCGCGATAGTTCATATTACTGTAAGCGTTAATTTTTGCGTAGTTTTCGCGTTACGGTGGGTAGCGCGAAATTACGTTTGCCTGGCATGCAAACGTTTGTAAGCGTAGTTACGTAACGTAATTTCGCGATAGTTCATATTACTCTCATTGATCACAGTGTAATTATTGCGAAAAAGCTTGCTCTATGCGTAGAAACATTCTTGTTAATACACCCTTGAACTGCGCATGCTTAGTTTTTACATTATTTAACGCGAAAAAGCGTTCATATGCGAAAATTTGTTAGCATTCGTCTGGCTACCGCTGATTCGCTTCTGATTGGCTAATGCGAACAAAAACAACATGTAATATGATTGGACAATCTCCAATACCTAGACACTTTCCTGTGTCTAGTAATTACTATTATAAACGAAATTACTTTCATTTTCAAAATTAAAATGTATTTCTTTATATAGCTAACAAGTAATTACAAAATTCGCGAAATTACGAAGAAATACAAAATTACGCTATGGTTTAACGTGAAATTACGGTATAGTTGTACGTGAAATTATATGAACGAAACGCGAAATTACGCGTTGAAAATTACGCTTACGGTATTATCAATTACGATTTTAATGGCAATTACGCTACCATAATTTCGCGCCGTAATAGCAAATTTCGCATGCGTAATTATAGTAACACGAAATTTCGAAAATTTCGGCTCAACCCTAATCTTGTCCCAACGCTTTGGCCCAAAAGCTGTTCTCCATCCAGTGGCCTTCTTCTCTAGGAAGTTAAGCACAGCTGAAAAAAACTAGGATGTGGCTGATCGGGAACTCTTAGCGCCATTCCTCGAGAGCTACCTTAATAGCTATCTCCTGGAGGGCGCGGAGCAACCAATCTCAATACTCACTGACCACAAGAACCTGGAATACCTCTGAACTGCAAAAAGGTTGAGGCCACGACAAGCCCAGTGGTCTCTCTTCTTTTACAGATTCAATTTCCACTTGACTTACCGTCCCGGGTCTTAAAACGCTAAACTAGATGCTCTGTCCAGAATGTACCAACCAGAAACTACTGTTGATCCTGCTCCTGAAAATAACCTGTCTTCCCAACACTTCCTGCTCCTGCAGTCTAGCTTGCTGGATCATATCAAACAGGCCTCATCCTGCCTCAGCACGGTCCCGGATTTACCGATTGTGGAAGGTCTTTATTACTTTCAGGACAAGGTCTATGTGCCCGCTGAAGCGCGGTTGTTCGTTCTTCAATCCTGTCACGACAACCGCTTAGCCGGACACTTTGGGGTTAATCGTACCAGAGAACGTCTCCAGAGACATTTCTGGTGGCCGGAACTGTCCAAAGATTGCAATTCTTATGTCTCCTCGCGTGAGGTCTGTGCCCGATCTAAAAGCATCCGTACCCGACCTTGGGGTCTTTTGAATCCTTTGCCTATTCCAACTCGACCTTGGAAGAACATTGCCTTAGACTTTGTGGTGGAATTACCCCCCTCTGAAGGTTTTACCACCATCCTGGTGGTCGTGGATCGATTCTCAAAGATGGCCCATTTTTTGCCTTTTAAACAGGTTCCTTCTGCCTCAGAGACTGCTCAGTAGGGATGGGACTTCGAATCTGGCGAATCCACGAATCCACGAGATTTGTGTATTCAAATCCCCATTTGTGTGCATTCGAATCCGACGAATCCGCGTTACCCGCCGCAACATTTCGCCGCATGCATCGCTTTGTATACATTACCTGTGCCGCTTGTGACTTCATCGCGACCACCTCCGACCTCGCGTTCCATCCGCACGTCGCTCCTGCTCGCCACGTGAAGACAAAGACCCTGCCCCGCCCACTTCAGTCCAGACGTCGCTCTCGCGGAGAAGACCTGGCATGGACGTCGCTAGAGCTGAATGCATGGACGGAGGGACGGACGGACGAACGAACATCAGACAGGTACAGTATGTCTGGGGGCTACCTATGCTGGCTGGGGGGTCACTGGGCTACCTTTGCAGGCGGGTGAATGGGGGCGGGAAGGTTGGGTCGGGGTTCGGGCCTACATGTGGTTCGGGCGGGCGGTCACGCGGGTGTCCTACCTACCTACCTATGCTGGGGGGCACTAAGACTACCTGAGGGGGGGGGACTGAACTACCTATGCCGGTGGGGGGGCAATAAGACTACCTATACTGGGAGGGGGGCACTAAGACTACCTACCTACCTATGCTGGGGGGCACTAAGACTACCTGGGGGGGCACTGAACTACCTATGCCGGTGGGAGGGGCAATAAGACTACCTATACTTGGAGGGGGGCACTAAGACTACCTACCTACCTATGCTGGGGGGCACTAATACTCCCTACCTATGGTGGGGGGGCACTGAACTACCTATGCTGGGGGGGCACTAAGACTACCTACCTATGCTGAGGGGCACTAAGACTACCTACCTATGGTGGGGGGGCACTGAACTACCTATGCCGGTGGGGGGGGGGCAATAAGACTACCTATACTGGGAGGGGGGCACTAAGACTACCTACCTACCTATGCTGGGGGGCACTAATACTACCTACCTATGGTGGGGGGGCACTGAACTACCTATGCCGGTGGGGGCGCTAAACTACCTATGCTGGGGGGCACTAAGACTACCTATGCTGGGGGGGGGGCACTAAGACTACCTACCTATGCTGGGGGGCACTAAACTATCTATGTTGGGGGGGCACTAAGACTAGTACCTACCTATGGTGGGGGGGCACTGAACTACCTATGCCAGTGGGGGGGCACTAAATTACCTATGCTGGAGGGCACTAATACTACCTATGCTGGGGGGGGGGCACTAAGACTACCTACCTATGCTGGGGGGCATTAAACTATCTATGCTGGGGGGGCACTAAGACTAGTACCTACCTATGGTGGGGGGCACTGAACTACCTATGCCGGTTGGGGGGCACTAAACTGCCTATGCTGGGGGGCACTAAGACTACCTATGCTGGGGGGCACTAAACTACCAACCTATGCTGGGGGCACCAAGACTACCTATGCTGGGGGGCACTACACTACATATGCTAGGGGGCACTAAGACTACCTATACTGGGGGGGCACTAAGACTACCTACCTATGCTGGGGGGCACTGAACTACCTATGCCAGTGGGGGGGGGGCACTAAACTACCTAAGCTGGGGGGCACTAAGTCTACCTATGCTGGGGGGCACTAAACTACATATGCTAGGGGGCACTAAGACTACCTATACTTTAGGGGCACTACGACTACCTACCTATGGTGGGGTCACTAAACTACCTATGCTGGGGTGCACTAAACTACCTATGCTGGGGGACACTAAGGACTACCTATACTGGGGGGGGGGGGGGGGGGCACTAAGGACTAGCTACACTGGGGGGGGGGGGCACTAAGGACTACCTATACTGGGGGCATCTTTACTGGCTACCTATGGTGGGGGCAACTATACAAGCTGCCTCCAAAGTTGGACAGAGAGACCACCACAGACATCTTGCTACAGTAAGAAAAGTACTATACTAGCATTCTGTTTGTCTTTTTGAGGGGCATAATGTACTGTACCTGACTACCTATGCCTGGCTACGCTAGCTAAACTGTGGGCACCTGAACCTTAAGCTACATATACTATACTGGGGGCACCTATGCCTGGCTACCTATACTGGGGGCACCTATGCCTGGCTACCTATACTGGGAGCACCTATGCCTGGCTACCTATACTGGGGGCACCTATGCCTGGCTACCTATACTGGGGGCACCTATGCCTGGCTACCTATACTGGGGGCACCTATGCCTGGCTATCTATACTGGGGGCACCTTTACCAGAAGCTACCTATACTGGGGGCACCTATGCCAGAAACTACCTATAGTTTCATTTCAATTATCATTTGCTTGTTCTTTGAAAACAAATGTTTGATTGAACTCAAATATAATGCGCCTTTCCTACCCTTGTCTCTTTATGAATTTCTGCAGCCTGTGCCTCCCACAAGCCAGAGACTCGCTGACGCTGTTGCCTGAGCCTCACACAAGCTGCCACCAAAGACAGAGAGACCACCACAGACAGTGTTACAGTAAGAAAAACTAGTATTGTTGATGATTGATTCTTTATTTGAGGGTCACTAGGCTCACTACTGAAGGGGTATATTCCTAAGTGTGCTTTATACTGAGGGGGCATTACCTAGTAGTAGTAATGGGGGCATAATATGGTATATCAGCTTTAAGGGGACTCTATACTGAGGGACTGTATCTAGTCTACTAAGGAGACACTATTTTACAGAGCTGGCAAGCATGAGAAGAAGAGAGTAGTGACAGTGAGCAATAGTAAATGTAGGGGTACAAAAGAAAAACAAATATTTATTTATTTATTTTTAACTTTCAGAGTGTGCCAATAGCACCTCATATGATGGCATCATCTCCACCAGCATCCAGTATCTGGAACCATTTCCAAATTGCAGAAAATGGAAATTATGCTAATTGCAACCTGTGTTCGGCAAAGATATCAAGAGGAAGAGAGTCCCATACCACCTCAGCAATGTGGAAACATTTGAAAACCAAGCATTTGTCTACATTTCAGGAACTGAAAGGTACGCGTTCACCATCGCCAGTATTTCCTCCAGCTTCACCATCAGCCTCAAGCCCTCTGTCTGTCAGTTCAGATTTACCAGCTGAAGACAAAGACGACCCAGCCCCGGATGAACTAGCTTCTGTTGAAAGTCCTGCATCAATGTGTAGTCCAGCTCCTAGTCCAGGAACAGCAGAGTCATCTTTTACACAAAGTCCATTCAAATTACCCCCAGTGAAACGCAAAGTAGTACCACCACCTTCCAACCAATGGACTATGGCAGCCTTTCTTGACAAAACGCAAAGTTTTAAACCTGGAGACAAAAGAGCTAAAACAGTTACACGGTTAGTTGCTGAAATGATCTGCAAAGATAACCAACCGCTATCCATAGTAGAAGATAAAGGTTTCAGAAAGTTGTTAACCCACCTAGAGCCAAGGTATGTCATCCCAAGCAGGAAACACTTGGCAGAAAAGGTAATTCCACAGATGTATGAAGAGGTAAAGACAAAAGTTTAGGACCTTCTAGGAAAAACCAATTTTGTTGGACTCACAACAGACATGTGGACATCTACGTCTTGTGATGACTACCTCAGTTTGACGGTACACTTCTTAGATGAAAACTTTCAGTATCATCACTTGTGCTTGGAATGTATTCCCTTTCCTGAGGTTTCACATACAGCATCTGCAATAGAAACTTTCATTACCACTACTCTGAAAGATTGGAATCTGTCACAAAAAGTTGTGTGTGTCATGAGAGACAATGGTCCTAATGTGGTAGCAGTCTGTTTCACCATTTGCCTTGCCTGGCTCATACCTTTCAATTAGTTCTAAAAGATGGTTTGCTGAACAAGACTGAAATTAAAGACATTATGTCATCCTGTCGGAGTGTTGTAGGACATTACAAACACTCTTCTAAAGCCATGAAAACCTTATGATCTGCTCATGCCAAGTTAAATCTGAAACCTCGCCTCGTGGGCAGCACGGTGGTGTAGTGGTTAGCTCTCTCGCCTTGCAGCGCTGGGTCCCTGGTTCGAATCCCAGCCAGGGCACTATCTGCAAAGAGTTTGTATGTTCTCTCCGTGTCTGCGTGGGTTTCCTCCGGGCACTCCGGTTTCCTCCCACATTCCAAAAACATACGGATAAGTTAATTGGCTCCCCCTAAAAATTGGCCCTACACTACAGTACTTACACTACATAATATACACATATGGCAATGGTAGGGATTAGATTGTGAGCTCCTTTGAGGGACAGTTAGTGACAAGATATATATATATACACTGTACAGCGCTGCATAATATGTCGGCGCTATATAAATACTTAATAATAATAATAAATAAAATCTGATACAAGACGAACCAACTAGATGGAACTCTCAGCTTCACATGCTAGCTCATCTCATGGAACAAAAGCAAGCTGTTTTACTGTCTGCTTCAGACCTAAATTTTCAGGTAGATCTTACTGCTCGGCAGTGGACAGTTATAGAAGAAGTGATAAGAATTCTAGATGTCTTTGATAAAGCAACTTTTGTGGCCAGTTCAAGCCAAGTCACAATCTCCGAAATAATTCCTTTAGTGAATAGTACATTTCGTGCTTTGCAGACCTTCAAATCCACTGTAGGTTCTGTACAGGGATTTCGAAATGATTTGCTTGCATCTATGAGAAGGCGCTATCACTCTGTTGAGTCTGAAAAATTCTATGCTCTTACTACCCTACTGGATCCCCAATTCAAAGGAAATGTATTTTTTAACAGAGAAAATCTGGATGCAGCTAAATCAACGCTGGCCATTGAAGTTACTGATTTGAGTATGCAAGGCGAGGATGCTGATCTTTGTTCATCAGCACAAGCACTAGTAAGAGACACCAGTTAAACATCAACAGAACAACAAGGAGGTCATAGCATGTGGAGCTACTATTCTCAGTTGATGGTACCGTCTTCCAACAGCAGTGAGCAGAGTTGTCGTCTATCCCCGGAAGAAGAAATTAATGCCTACCTAGCAGAACCACTGCTTCAACCATCCTCTGATATTTTCAAATACTGGAAGGAAAACAAAAAATATCAGAATCTGAGAAAACTCTCTAAAAAGTTCTTAATCACACCACCTTCAACTGTAATCTCAGAAAGACTATTCAGCACATCTGGCAATATAGTTGATAGGAAAAGAAGTCGATTGGACCCAGAGTGAGTTCGTATGCTTGTTTTCCTGAACAAAAATCTTCCTTGACCATTTTTTTTTTTGGAAAGATTTTTTTTTTCATTTAGGAACAGTTAAAGTGGGGAAACAATTGCTGCCAAGATTGAAAAATGTTGTAACTTGTTGTAATGTTTGGCATTGTTCCTTGAATGCACTTTATTTAATTAGTGACACGTACAACTAAGAATATGGGATATGAAAGAAAGAGGGTGCTATGAGCTATGTTTAAGATTGAGGGATATGGACTCTGCCATGTTTTATCAAGCCGGTGTCTCAGGTGTCAGCTTGCAGGGGTGGTGACAACTACCCCCCTCTTCAGCTGCAGTGTTATGGCCTATTATCTCACATGCTCCCGGGAGTCCAGTGATGTCAGACTTCTTGTCATCACTCAGCTCTCCCCCTAGTATTGGCATCTATTTTTGCATTCACGTGATGCAAGAAGAGTTGCCATGCAGTAGGGGACAACTGCGCGGTGAAAGGAAGTCTGGCATCAGTGGACTCCGGCAGTGGAGCAGGTAAGATAAGTGTGTCTTCCAGCTGCGCTATACTCTGCATGGCTTCCTAATTCCTATACTTGGGGCAACTATTCCAGACTACCTATATTGGGGGTAACTATTCCACGCTATCTATACTGGAGGCAACTACATTTCCAGGCTACCTATGCTTTGGGCAACTATTCCAGGCTATCTGTACTGGAACAACTATTCTAGTCTACCTATACTGGGACCAACTATTCCACATTATCTATGCTGGGGGCAATCATTCCCGGCTACCTTTGCTGGGATAACTGAGTGACGACCTATATTAGGGACAACCATTCAATACTACCTATACTGGAAGAAACTATTCCAGGCAAACTATATTAGGAACAACTATTCCAGACTACCTATACTGGGGCAAACTATGCCATACTAGATACTACCTATATGGGGGCAACTATTCCAGGCTACTAATGCTAGGGGCAACTACTCCAGGCTACCTATGCTAGGGGCAACTACTCCATACTACCTATACTGGGATAAACCATTCCAGGCTACCTATACTAGGGGCAACTACTCCAGGCTACCTATACTGGGGTTATCTATTCCAGGCTACCTATACTTGGGGCACCAATCCAAATCAGGGGGCACATCCACACAAGTTTGCCTCATGCACTGGAGGCAAAGGATCCACTTAACAACCAGGCTACTGGTATATTGTTTAAGACAATATGGCAGCCTCCATATACCTCTCATTTAATTGAACTTGAACTGGCCACAAAAGTAGCTTTTTTAAAGACATCAATGATTCTTCTTATAACTTCTTCTATAACTGTCCACTGCCGAGCAGTAAGATCCACATTAACCACTTGCCAACCGCCCACTGTACATTGGCGGTGGCAAAGTGGCAGCCCCAGGACCACGTAACGCAGATTGGCGTCGGGTCCTGGGACACTGTGTTGCCGGGGATCGCGTTGGGATGCGCACGCATCCGCCAGCAATAGGCTCCACCCACCCGCGACGACAACCCGCCGGTCGCTCGGAAGCGCCGGCGGGTTGTTAACCCCACGATCGCCGCATACAAAGTGTATAATACACTTTGTAATATATACAAAGTGTATTATACAGGCTGCCTCCTGCCCTGGTGGTCCCAGTGTCCGAGGGACCACCAGGGCAGGCTGCAGCCACCCTAGTCTGCACCAATCCTGCCCCCCCTCCCTCTGATCGCCCACAGCACCCCTCAGACCCCCCCCCTGCCCACCCCCCAGATCACTGTTTGCACCCAATCACTCCCCTAATCACCCATCAATCACTCCCTGTCAACACTATTTTTTTTATTAGTTCCCTAACTGCCTCCTGGGGGCTCCTGATCACCCCCCCCACCCCTCAGATTCTCCCCAGACCCCCCCCCCCCCCTGTGTACTGTATGCATCTATCCCCCTGTAATAACCCACTGATCACCTGTCAATCACCTGTCAATCACCCATCAATCACCCCCTGTCACTGCCACCCATCAATCAGCCCCTAACCTGCCCCTTGCGGGCAATCTGATCACCCACCCACACCATCAGATCGCCCGCAGATCCGACATCAGATCACCTCCCAAGTGCATTGTTTACATCTGTTCTCTCCTCTAAACACCCACTAATTACCCATCAATCACCCATCAGTCACACCCTATCCCACCTGTCACTGTTACCCATCAGATTAGACCCTAATCTTCCCCTTGCGGGCACCCATTCAACCGCCCACACGCTCAGATTGCCCTCAGACCCCCCCTTATCAATTCGCCAGTGCATTATTTACATCTGTTCTTCCCTGTAATAACCCACTGATCACCTTGCAAGGAAGATAAAGCAAAAAACCGAGAGCCCAATATAGTGTAGTATGTATTGAATCAGGGAGGGTAAATAAGATGCAAGTATTATACTTACAAACGAGGGTTACCGCTAAGGCAAGCACTGTATAGGCAGGTAGGGAGATTAAGCCTGTCCCTACTCAGAACAAAGATGTCGCTCTCTGTAGAAAGGAGAAAAGAGGGTGAACCACCCTTCCACCTGGGGTGGATAAACTTGACGTAAAGGTGTACAGAGGCGCCGAAAGAGTAAAATATGCTAAAACATTTAAAATATTCGGGTGACGGCGGTGGACCTGCCACTCAAAAACAGACACGATGCTGTTGCTTGCGATTCAGACAATTTATTCACATACTCCTATAAAATACTGCTACGCGTTTCACGGGCACAATCCCGCTTCATCAGGCAATCAACAAAACGGGTTATCACTGAAATATGACAGAGATGGATAGCGTATTAGAGTGCTGTGTAAAAGACAATTGTATATTACAATGTAGTATATTTTAGAAAATTATAAACCTGTGTGTGTGGTGTTGGTCAAAATGTATAGTATCGGGAGATGTGGTGGGAGTGCAGGATTTTATTAGATTGCAAAATGGCGTGGAGTGTGGGATCGCTGGACCATAAGATATGGTATAAGTGTGGTGATGTGATGATGGAAGTAGGGGGAGGTGTAAGGGGATGAAATCCTAATTTTCACAGAAGATGGGATAAACATAGTGAAAAGTAGAAAAGTTCTTTTCATATAAAAAAATGATACAGTTGGTTACGCTGGTAGTGAGGTACATGGTGGGGGATAGTAGTATATGAGGGTATATGGAAATGGTGGGGGATAGCAGTATATGAGGATATAAGGGAATGGTAGTGAAGGGGACGTTAGACCTATTAGTACTAAAGTTAGGGAGTGCAAGGTTGCAAGTAGAGGTTGGATGAAAGCATATCAGGTAATAAAAGGATATCTAAATGGCACTTACCAGCTTTGGGTCCAATAACAGCTTGGCACCTCTGTACTGTTGTGCCGGCCAGGAGTCTTTAAATAGCTATATTCGGGGGTGATAATCCAATTATCCTTGATTAGGGGGCTGGAGCTGGGTGGGAGTGGGCGTGGGTAACCCAGCGGCTATGAGCCAGTGAGTCAGTGTGTTGGGAGGGGAGAATGGGATTGATGCCGCTCGTGGCGATTCACATGTCGCCTAGAGCAGAGGGGGCCGGGTTAAAGCGGCGGAAGTGGTATTGCGAAGCTGCGCTCGTAGATTCATGGAAAAGCAGGCTTACAAAATAAATACATAAAAATTATACATGCGAAGGTATAGCATAATAAAAATAATATAATATAATATTAAAATATAAAACAGAAAACACCTTATAATAAAAGAACGTATAAAAGGAGAGGACAAGATAAAAAGAAATACGGAAACTGGTAGGGTGGGTTAGTAGATTTTCTCCAAGACTTCGTTTAAACCGTCTGGAGATAGGGTTTTTAGAATTTGAATCCAATACATTTCTCGTTTTTTAAGGGAGTCAAAGGAGTCAAAACGATTGTGTGGAATGGATTCTATGAGTGTGATACGGAACAGTTTGGGATTATTATCGTGGTGGGTGGAGAAGTGACGTGATATACTGTGTAGGGGGTATTTATTTAGTATGTTTCTTTTATGTTGTCCAATTCTACTTCTGGCTAGTTGAGTGGTTCTGCCCACATATTGCAGTCGACATGGGCATGAAATGACGTAGATGATGTATTTTGTATTGCAAGTAATGGAGTCTTTGATTTGATATTCTGTATTAGTGATATGGGAAGAGAAGAATGAGGTACTGAGAACAAATTGGCAGGCCGTACATCTTTTGTTGTTACAGGGGGCACTTTTTGGTATGCATCTTGTAGAAGTTTTTTCGGATACTTGCGGTCAATAAATTTGGTAGTCAGGATTTTGGATTGAGTGTTGTACTGTTGTATATCAGTGCAATTTCTATATATTCTCTTATATTGACTGTAGGGGGTGTTTTTTGTCCAAGGGCGATGGTGGAAGCTGTGGTAATGGATGTAATGGTTGGCATCGACTGGCTTGAAATATGTTTTTGTTTTGATTTGATGTTGATCTGTGTAAAGAACAAGGTCTAAAAATTCTCTGATCGCCCACAGCACCCCTCAGACCCCCCCTGCCCACCCCCCAGACCACTGTTTGCACCCAATCACTCCCCTAATCACCCATCAATCACTCCATGTCACTATCTGTCAACGCTATTTTTTTTAGGCCCCTAACTGCCTCCTGGGGGCTCCTGATCACCCCCACCCCTCAGATTCTCCCCAGACCCCCCCCCCCAGAACCCCCCCCCCTCCTGTGTACTGTATGCATCTATCCCCCTGTAATAACCTACTGATCACCTGTCAATCACCCATCAATCACCCCCTGTCACCCCCTGTCACTGTCACCCATCAATCAGCCCCTAACCTGCCCCTTGTGGGCAATCTGATCACCCACCCACACCATTAGATCGCCCGCAAACCCGCCGTCAGATCACCTCCCAAGTGCATTGTTTACATCTGTTCTCTCCTCTAAACACCCACTAATTACCCATCAATCACCCATCAATCACCTCCTGTCACCACCTGTCACTGCTACCCATCAGATCAGACCCCTATCTGCCCCTAGGGCACCTAATCACCCGCCCACACCCTCAGAACGCTCTCAGACCCCAGCCCTGATCACCTCGCCAGTGCATTGCTTGCATCTATTCCCCCCTTTAATCACACCTTGAGACACCCATCAATCACCTCCTGTCACCACCTGTCACCCCCTAGCACACCTACCCATCAGATCAGGCCTTAATTTGCCCCGTGTGGGCTCCTGATCACTCGGCCAAACCCTCAGATCCCCCTCAGACCCCCTTCCGATCACCTCCCCAGTGCATTGATTGCATCTATTTTCCCCTCTAATCACCCACTGAGACACCCATCAATCACCTCCTGTCACCCCCCTAGCACTCCTATCCATCAGATCAGGCCCAATACAACTTGTCATCTAAGAGGCCACCCTGCTTATGACCGGTTCCATAAAATTCGCACCCTCATAGACCACCTGTCATCAAAATTTGCAGATGCTTATACCCCTGAACAGTCATTTTGAGGCATTTGGTTTCCAGACTACTCCTCACGGTTTTGGGCCCCTAAAATGCCAGGGCAGTATAGGAACCCCACAAATGACCCCATTTTAGAAAAAAAAGACACCCCAAGGTATTCCGTTAGGTGTATGACGAGTTCATAGAAGATTTTATTTTTTGTCAAAAGTTAGCGGAAAATTGATTTTTATTGTTTTTTTCACAAAGTGTCATTTTCCACTAACTTGTGACAAAAAATAAAATCTTCTATGAACTCACCATACACCTAACAGAATACCTTGGGGTGTCTTCTTTCTGAAATGGGGTCACTTGTGGGGTTCCTATACTGCCCTGGCATTTTAGGGGCCCTAAACCGTGAGTAGTCTAGAAACCAAATGCCTCAAAATGACCCGTGAATGGGCCCCTTAGCGCACCTAGGCTGCAAAAAAAAGTGTCACACGTGGTATCGCCGTACTCAGGAGAAGTAGTATAATGTGTTTTGGGGTGTATGCACGGACCCGACAGAGCTCTGAGCTATATAGCTCAGAGCTCTGAGAAGCATCTTTGTATTTTGGCTCCAAGGAGCCCCATTGGTCCTTAGCAGACCAATGGGGTTCCTTTTGATTTGAAGGAACCCCATTGGTCTGCTAAGGACCAATGGGGCTCCTTGGAGCCAAAATACAAAGATGCTTCTCAGAGCTCTGAGCTATATAGCTCAGAGCTCTGTCGAGAATGTGTGCAGCGCAGACGCGTATGCGGCGGCGGCGAGTGACGTCGGGTGCGGCGTAGTTACAATGTAACAAAGTTGTTACATTGTAATAACTTTGTTACATTGTAACTGATAGAACATTTCCGAGGCTATTTCGAGGGATCATTTATTTAAAGGGACAGGTAAGTATTAATGGTTAATTAAGAATATTAAAGGACTTTTTTCGTGGTTATGTTTTTTGTTCATTTAAAATACTTTTTCTAAGTGTTTGTGTGTTTATTTACTTTTAACTCTTAAAGGAAATGGGTAAGGGGTACAAGTACCTCTATACTCATTTCTCCTGGGAGGGGGGGTGGGCATCTGGGGGACCCCTTTTTAAAGGGGACTCCCAGATTCCACCATGAACCTCCCCCCCCAGGAAATCGCGGCCTCCACCTCCACCGCCCATCGGAGGTGGAGAAGAGCCCCTTGTCCTTGGATTGGACAAGGGCTCGGAGGGGGAGGGGAAAGCTTGGCTGCCCCTCCCCTTCCGAGACCCACCAATCCATGGACCATGCGGGCTGGTATAGTCAGGGTGCGGAGCCCCACGCGGCCGGTGCTCCGCATTCTGGCTATCCCAGCCTGCATGGGGGACAAGGGGTTAAAGAGGTCTGGGAGGGGGGACCCCACGTCGTTTTTTTTTAATATTTCCCACACTCAGAACGAAGTAAGTAAAACTCTTCCCACTTGGGGGAATCTATGAAAATAATACACTATTGTTACCTGTGCAAAAAAAACTGACATTTTCTGCATTTAAAAGACATTTTCGCCCTTGAAACTTAAAAATCGATTTTCTCAAAAACTATAAGGTCTTTTTGGAAAAAATGTTTTTCCTCTTATTCCCACTGATCCCCTTAATATACCCTGGGAATTTGGTGTTCCTAAACTTTAAGCAGGCTTTGCTATTAACCGTTAAAGTCGGCGGATTTTTAAATGTTTACATTTTTCCTTTGAAACTTTAACATCGATTTTCTCAAAAACTATAAGGTCTTTTTAAAAACATTTTTTCCCTCTTATTCCTCCTGATCTCCTTAATATATTCTCCAAATTTGAGGCTCTTAGCATTTAAGGGGGCTTTGCTATTAACCCTTAAAGTCGGCGGCTACCTAACATTGATACATGCGTCAACTTTTCCGCTTTGGGAGCATGACCATACGCATTAATTTCGTAATACCCGTTGCAATGCGAAAATTACGCGAAAATTACGCTTACGCGAAATTTCGCGAAAATCCTTCTTCATTACGATTATGTACTTACGGCCATAAACGTAATTACACTAATTACGCGAAATTTCGCGAAAATTGTAATTACTCCATTACGCTCATCTCTAGAAATATCTCTGTAAATGACAATTTTTTGATTTTTTTTACACACAATTGTCCATTTACAGAGATATTTTTCCCACCTAGCATGGGTAAGTGTAAAAATACACCCCAAAACACATTATACTACTTCTCCTGAGTACGACGATACCACATGTGTGACACTTTTTTGCAGTCTAGGTGCGCTAAGGGGCCCAACGTCCTATTCACAGGTCATTTTGAGGCATTTGCTTTCCAGACTACTCCTCACGTTTAGGGTCCCTAAAATGCCAGGGCAGTGTAGGAACCATACAAGTGACCCCATTTTAGAAAGAAGACACCCCAAGGTATTCCGTTAGTAGTATGGTGAGTTCATAGAAGTTTTTATTTTTTTGTCACAAGTTAGTGGAAAATGACACTTTGTGAAAAAAAAAAACAATTTCCGCTAACTTGTGACAAAAAATAAAATCTTCTATGAACTCACCATACACCTAACGGAATACCTTGGGGTGTCTTCTTTCTAAAATGGGGTCACTTGTGGGGTTCCTATACTGCCCTGGCATTTTAGGGGCCCTAAACCGTGAGTAGTCTAGAAACCAAATGCCTCAAAATGACCCGTGAATGGGCCCCTTAGCGAACCTAGGCTGCAAAAAAAAGTGTCACACATGTGGTATCGCCGTACTCAGGAGAAGTAGTATAATGTGTTTTGGGGTGTATTTTTACACATACCCATGCTGGGTGGGAGAAATATCTCTGTAAACAGACAATTGTGTGTAAAAAAAATAAAAAAATTGTCCTTTAAAGAGATATTTCTCCCACCCAGCATGGGTATATGTAAAAATACACCACAAAACACATTATACTACTCCTCCTGAGTACGGCGGTACCACATGTGTGGCACTTTTTTACACCCTAACTGCGCTAAGGGGCCCAAAGTCCAATGAGTACCTTTAGGCTTTCACAGGTCATTTTGAGAAATTTGGTTTCAAGACTACTCCTCATGGTTTAGGGCCCCTAAAATGCCAGGGCAGTATAGGAACCCCACAAGTGACCCCATTTTAGAAAGAAGACACCCCAAGGTATTCCGTTAGGGGTATGGTGAGTTCATAGAAGATTTTATTTTTGTCACAAGTTAGCGGAAAATTACACTTTGTGAAAAAAACAATAAAAATCATTTTTCCGCTAACTTTTGACAAAAAAAAATCATCTATGAACTCACCATACTAATAACAGAATACCTTGTGGTATTGTCTTTCTAAAATGGGGTCACTTGTGGGGTTCCTAAACTGCCCTGGCATTTTAGGGGCCCTAAACCGTGAGGCATAGTCTTGAAACCAAATATCTCAAAACGACCTGTGAAATCCTAAAGGTACTCATTGGACTTTGGGCCCCTTAATGCAGTTAGGGTGCAAAAAAGTGCCACACATGTGGTATCGCTGTACTCAGGAGAAGTAGTATAATGCGTTTTGGGGTGTATTTTTACACATACCCATGCTGGGTGGGAGAAAACTCTCTGTAAATGGACAATTGTGTGTAAAAAAATCAAAACATTGTCATTTACAGAGATATTTCTCCCACCCAGCATGGGTATGTGTAAAAATACACCCCAAAACACATTATACTACTTCTCCTGAGTACGGCAATACCACGTGTGGCACTTTTTTGCAGCCTAACTGCGCTAAGGGGCCCAAAGTCCAATGAGCACCTTTAGGCTTTACAGGGGTGCTTACAATTTAGCACCCCCCAAAATGCCAGGACAGTAAACACACCCCACAAATGACCCCATTTTGGAAAGTAGACACTTCAAGGTATTCAGAGAGGGGCATGGTGAGTCCGTGGCAGATTTCATTTTTTTTTTTTGTCACAAGTTAGCAGAAATGGAAACTTTTTTTTTTGTCTAAAAGTGTCATTTTCCGCTAACTTGTGACAAAAAATAAAATCTTCTATGAACTCACCATGCCTCTCAGTGAATACTTTGGGATGTCTTCTTTCCAAAATGGGATCATTTGGGGGGTATTTATACTATCTTGGAATTTTAGCACCTCATGAAACATGACAGGTGCTCAGAAAAGTCGGAGATGCTTCAAAATGGGAAAATTCACTTTTTGCACCATAGTTTGTAAACGCTATAACTTTTACCCAAACCAATAAATACACACTGAATGTTTTTTTTTTTAATCAAAGACATGTAGCACAATAAATTTGGACAAAAATGTATACAGAAATTTTACTTTATTTGACAAATTTCATCACAGAAAGTTAAAAAAATCATTTTTTTGACAAAATTTATGTCTTTTTTGATGAATATAATAATAAACTAAAAATCGCAGCAGCAATCAAATAGCACCAAAAGAAAGCTGTATTAGTGACAAGAAAAGGAGATAAAATTCATTTAGATGGTAGGTTGTATGACCGAGCAATAAACCGTTAAAGCTGCAGTGGTCTGAATGGAAAAAAAGGCTCTGGTCCTTAAGGGGTTTTATGACTGCAGTCCTTAAGTGGTTAATTTGGATTCCCTAAACATAACTCTGAAATCTCCAAGACCAATCTGCACTTTTTTTTGTGGACAGTCCAAATTAATTTAAGTTGTCCTTTTAAGGTTATACTGGGGGAAACTGCCACACTACCTATATGGGGGGCAACTATTCCAGGCTACCAATGCTGGGGGTAACTACTCCAGGTTAACTATGCTGGGCTAAGTATTACAGACCT
This sequence comes from Hyperolius riggenbachi, assembly GCF_040937935.1. Lineage (NCBI taxonomy): Eukaryota > Metazoa > Chordata > Amphibia > Anura > Hyperoliidae > Hyperolius > Hyperolius riggenbachi. The sequence continues at coordinate 188,407,031 of NC_090652.1, forward strand.
ATCCTAGGGGCAACTACTCCATACTACTTATACTGGGGAAAACTAGGCCACACTACCTATATTGAGGGCAACTATTCCAGGCTACCAATGCTGGGGGTAACCACACCAGGCTACCTATGCTGGGCTATTACAGACCTATACTAGGGGCAACTAACTACTCCATGCTACCAATGCTGGGGGGAACTACTCCAGGTTACCTATGCTGGGCTAACTATTACAGACTAGACTACCTATACTAGGTGCAACTACTCCATACTACCTATACTGGGGAAAACTAGGCCACACTACCTATATTGAGGGCAACTATTCCAGGCTACCAATGCTGGGGGGAACTACTCCAGGTTACCTATGCTGAGCTAACTATTACAGACTTGACTACCTATACTAGGTGCAACTACTCCATACTACCTATACTGGGGAAAACTAGGCCACACTACCTATATTGAGGGCAACTATTCCAGGCTACCAATGCTGGGGGTAACTACTCCAGGCTACCTATGCTGGGCTAACTATTACAGACCTATCCTAGGGGCAACTAACTACTCCATACTACCTATACTGGGGAAAAATAGGCCACACTACCTATATTGAGGGCAACTATTCCAGGCTACCAATGCTGGGGGTAACTGCTCCAGGCTACCTATGCTGGGCTAACTATTACAGACCTATACTAGGGGCAACTAACTACTCCATACTACCTATACTGGGGAAAACTAGGCCACACTACCTATATTGAGGGCAACTATTCCAGGCTACCAATGCTGGGGGTAACTACTCCAGGCTACCTATGCTGGGCTAACTATTAGAGGCCTATACTAGGGGCAACTACTCCATACTACCTATACTGGGGAAAACTAGGCCACACTACCTATATTGAGGGCAACTATTCCAGGCTGCCAATGCTGGGGGTAACTAGGGGGGTATTGGGGGAATACAGTCCATGTGGTATCATGGTCCTCTCAGTTGGTGGCAGGCTGTGACATATCGGGCAGTCTCTGTGTTTTTGGTTAGAGGCTGCCCTTAGCGAATTACGTAGAGCCTTGCATTCACTGTCAAACAATTTTTGGGACTGTTTATTTGTGGATCTCTAGAAGTTGGTCTGCTTGAGGCCTGCTAGTACTGCCATGGTATGTAGGATGTTACTGAAGTCCTTCACTGCATGGCTGACACCTTGTTGGTGTGGTTCATATGGGTTGTTATAAAAGTTTGTCAGCAGTTCTTGGATTTTGGCAGTTTTGGTCATGTTGGTGTATTCGGTGGCAGACTGTTTAGGCCATTTGAAGGGTGGTGGCAGCTTGTAGAGACCGGTCTGGTGAGGCTGCTGTGTGGTTGGTTTGTCAGTGGATTTCAGGTACAGCAGGATTTGGCTGTGGTCTGACAGGTGTGTTTCAGGGGTCACTATGAGGGCATTGATGTTTATGGGATCTGTGTCTATGACAGCATAATCTACCACACTGCTGCCTACGTGTGAGTTCATAGTGAATCTCCTAAGAGAGTCACCCCTGGTTCGCCCATTCATTATGTATAGGCCGAGGCTCCGACACAAGTTCAACAGGGCTTTCCCGCTTTTGTTTACTGTCTTGTCATAGCTGTTTCTTGCTGTCTGCATTGGTTCCTGGTAATAGCTCTCTCCTCCAAGTATGTATGTGTTTCCCTCAGAGGTCAGATAGTCCTTCTCTGTGCCTGTTCTGGCGTTAAGGTCTCCATAGATGAGTACTCTGCCCTGAGACTGGAAGTGGCTGGCTTCTCTTTGTAGGACCTCATAAATATCAGGTTTGTAGTAAGGGGACTCTGTTGGGGCGATATATGCTGCACACAGGTACATGTCAGACTGAGAGGTGAGGATGGAGCTGTTTATTTTGAACCAGATGTGGCTGTCTCCTCGTTTGATAGTTTTAATGTGCTCTGTAAGCTCCTCCTTGCACCAGATTAGTATGCCTCCTGAACGACGACCCTGTTTAACGTTCTTGTTTTTCTGTGAAAATACAGAAAATTCCCTGTATCCCATGGGTGCAGGAGATTCTTCCTCTGCTCGGGTCCATGTCTCCAGGAGGATTTGAATGTCAATGTTTTCAAGTCTCTTTTTAAAGTCTAGATCATTTGTTTTGCATCCAAAAGCTGAGGCATTCAGCCCTTGACTGTTCCAGCTACTGATTAGTGTTGGGCGAACAGTGTTCGCCACTGTTCGGGTTCTGCAGAACATCACCCTGTTCGGGTGATGTTCGAGTTCGGCCGAACACCTGACGGTGTTCGGCCAAACCGTTCGGCCACATGGCCGAACTAAGAGCGCATGGCCGAACGTTCCCCGAACGTTCGGCTAGCGCTGTGATTGGCCGAACGGGTCACGTGGTTCGGGCCCGAACGCGCTCTGATTGGCCGAACGGTCACGTGGTTCGGGTAAATAAATACCCGAACCACGTCATATCGCCGCCATTTGTCTATGGGTTTAGCTTTGGGTAGGCAGGCAGGGTAGTTCGCTCTCCAGCCACGCTAGCCAGGGTCCCCCCCAGTCATTGTGTGTCGCTGCTGGGAACAGTAGTACACCGCTCGCTCAGCCACACTATATATAGCATTGTTTACTGCCACTGTGTACCTCGCTCAGCCACGCTATATATATAGCATTGTGTTTTCTGACACTCTGTGTACACGGCTTAGGCTAGTCTGACTAATATAGCATTGTGTGTACTGCCACTGTGCACCTCGCTCAGCCACGCTATATATAGCATTGTGTGTACTGCCACTGTGCACCTCGCTCAGCCACGCTATATATAGCATTGTGTGTACTGCCACTGTGCACCTCGCTCAGCCACGCTATATATAGCATTGTGTGTACTGCCACTGTGCACCTCGCTCAGCCACGCTATATATAGCATTGTGTGTACTGCCACTGTGCACCTCGTTCAGCCACGCTATATATAGCATTGTGTGTACTGCCACTGTGCACCTCGCTCAGCCACGCTATATATATAGCATTGTGTTTTCTGACACTCTGTGTACACGGCTTAGGCTAGCCTGACTAATATAGCATTGTGTGTACTGCCACTGTGCACCTCGCTCAGCCACGCTATATATAGCATTGTGTGTACTGCCACTGTGCACCTCGCTCAGCCACGCTATATATAGCATTGTGTGTACTGCCACTGTGCACCTCGCTCAGCCACGCTATATATATAGCATTGTGTTTTCTGACACTCTGTGTACACGGCTTAGGCTAGCCTGACTAATATAGCATTGTGTGTACTGCCACTGTGCACCTCGCTCAGCCACGCTATATATAGCATTGTGTGTACTGCCACTGTGCACCTCGCTCAGCCACGCTATATATAGCATTGTGTGTACTGCCACTGTGCACCTCGCTCAGCCACGCTATATATAGCATTGTGTGTACTGCCACTGTGCACCTCGCTCAGCCACGCTATATATATAGCATTGTGTTTTCTGACACTCTGTGTACACGGCTTAGGCTAGCCTGACTAATATAGCATTGTGTGTACTGCCACTGTGCACCTCGCTCAGCCACGCTATATATAGCATTGTGTGTACTGCCACTGTGCACCTCGCTCAGCCACGCTATATATAGCATTGTGTGTACTGCCACTGTGCACCTCGCTCAGCCACGCTATATATAGCATTGTGTGTACTGCCACTGTGCACCTCGCTCATCCACGCTATATATAGCATTGTGTGTACTGCCACTGTGCACCTCGTTCAGCCACGCTATATATAGCATTGTGTGTACTGCCACTGTGCACCTCGCTCAGCCACGCTATATATATAGCATTGTGTTTTCTGACACTCTGTGTACACGGCTTAGGCTAGCCTGACTAATATAGCATTGTGTGTACTGCCACTGTGCACCTCGCTCAGCCACGCTATATATAGCATTGAGTGTACTGCCACTGTGCACCTCGCTCAGCCACGCTATATATAGCATTGTGTGTACTGCCACTGTGCACCTCGCTCAGCCACGCTATATATATAGCATTGTGTTTTCTGACACTCTGTGTACACGGCTTAGGCTAGCCTGACTAATATAGCATTGTGTGTACTGCCACTGTGCACCTCGCTCAGCCACGCTATATATAGCATTGTGTGTACTGCCACTGTGCACCTCGCTCAGCCACGCTATATATAGCATTGTGTTTTCTGACACTCTGTGTACACGGCTTAGCCTGACTAATATAGCATTGTGTGTACTGCCACTGTGCACCTCGCTCAGCCACGCTATATATAGCATTGTGTTTTCTGACACTCTGTGTACACCGCTCAGCCAGACTATATACCATTGTTTACTGACACTCTGTGTACACCGCTCAGCCAGACTATATACCATTGTTTACTGACACTCTGTGTACACCGCTCAGCCAGACTATATACCACTGTTTACTGACACTCTGTGTACACCGCTCAGCCAGACTATATACCATTGTTTACTGACACTCTGTGTACACCGCTCAGCCAGACTATATACCATTGTTTACTGACACTCTGTGTACACCTCTCAGCCAGACTATATTGCATTGTTTACTGACACTCTCTGTACACCGCTCAGCCAGACTATATACCATTGTTTACTGACACTCTGTGTACACCGCTCAGCCAGACTATATACCATTGTTTACTGACACTCTGTGTACACCGCTCAGCCAGACTATATACCATTGTTTACTGACACTCTGTGTACACCGCTCAGCCAGACTATATACCATTGTTTACTGACACTCTGTGTACACCGCTCAGCCAGACTATATACCATTGTTTACTGACACTCTGTGTACACCGCTCAGCCAGACTATATACCATTGTTTACTGACACTCTGTGTACACCTCTCAGCCAGACTATATTGCATTGTTTACTGACACTCTCTGTACACCGCTCAGCCAGACTATATACCATTGTTTACTGACACTCTGTGTACACCGCTCAGCCAGACTATATACCATTGTTTACTGACACTCTGTGTACACCGCTCAGCCAGACTATATACCATTGTTTACTGACACTCTGTGTACACCGCTCAGCCAGACTATATACCATTGTTTACTGACACTCTGTGTACACCGCTCAGCCAGACTATATACCATTGTTTACTGACACTCTGTGTACACTGCTCAGCCAGACTATATACCATTGTTTACTGCCACTCTGATTCTGCTGGGAACAGTAGTACACCGCTCGCTCAGCCAGACTATATGGCATTGTGTTTACTGCCACTCTGTGTACACCGCTCAGCCACACTATATAGCATTGCGTACTCTGCCAGTCAGTGTGTATATTGCTGGGATCAGTAATACTCCACTCACCGTCAACCACTATATGAGCTCAACATGAGTTCCCCAGAGACCTCCGCTGTGAGCAGCACTCCCAACAACAGCAACAGCCAACGCCCCACGCAAGCTATAACATCCACCCCAGCAGCCAGTGGTCAGCAGCAGCCCTCCCCGGAGGAGAACGTTGTGTCCATCGGTCCGGCGCCAGAGCGATTAATGAGGGCTGCCATTGAGGAGATGATGGGGCCTGATGTGGAGGAGGAGGTCTGGCTCAGGCCAGCATCCCAAGTTAATGTTGAGGACGATGAGGGGTCTGTGTCTGGGGATGTTGGGGTGGCAGAGGTGGTGGGTGGTTCAGACTCAGGAGAAGAGTTGTATGATGAGGATGATGATCGGGACCATCTGTATGTGCCTCAGAGTCTGACCCCGGAAAACATGTTGTATCGTGTGTTTAGGTACTAAAATCTGCGTTCCCTCCCAGTAGTGTTGGGCGAACAGTGTTTGCCACTGTTCGGGTTCTGCAGAACATCACCCTGTTCGGGGTGACTATATAGCAGACTATATAGCATTGTGTTTAATGCCACTCTGTGTACACGGCTCAGCCACACTATATAGCATTGTGTTTACTTCCACTCTGTGTCTGCTGGGAACAGTAGTACACCGCTCACCCGCCACTGTATAGCATTGTGCTCTGTGTCGCTGCTGACAAAAGTGGTACACCGCTCACCCACCACTGTATAGCATTTCTGTACTGCCACTGTACTGCTGCCAGTCAGCGTGTACTTTAAGGATAAGTGAAATGAGGAAGAAATCCGGTGAAAGAGGGAGGGGCAAGGGAAGAGGTGTTTCCCCTGACGGTTCACATACAGGCCACAGGGGAGCACCCAAGAAAACCCACTCAATACCGCCCATGTTGTCCAGGACAACAACCCTCACAGATCCAAAAGAACAGGACCAGATAATTACTTGGATGACCTCTCAAGCGTCCAGCAGTGGGTTAAGCAGCACCAGCACATCACGCACGAGGTCCGAGTCCTCAGCCAGTTACAAGGAGCCAGTGGGCACAAAGCTGACACAACCGGCAGCGACACCACGCACACAACTGCCAGATAACCAGACGACGTTGGAGTGAGCTGCGCAGAGGTTGTTCTGGGGAGCTCTACTCCACGGCGGCGGCCCCCCACAATGACATATGACGAGTTTGAGGAGATGGAAGAGGAGGGTATGGACAATGTGGACATAGACCCAGATTTTGTTTGTGAACGAGAACATCGCCGTCGTAGCAGCAGCACAGATGAGTCTGTTGAGGAACCCACTGCTGCACGAGTTCGCCTTGTGCCACAAGGTAGGCGGCGCGCAATTTCAGGCACCGCAAGCATGGTTCAAGTGAGAGGCAAAAGAGGCGCAAACAAAAATCGCCAGCAAGGCAGGTGCTCCAAAGTCTGGGCTTTCTTTGAAGACTGCACTGAGGATGTTACCATGGCGATTTGCAAGGTGTGCAAGACCCGCCTGAGCAGGGGGAAAAGTATTAACAACCTCTCCACCACCAGCATGAGCCGCCACATTCTATCCAAACATCCCACACTGTGGGCAAACGCGGCAGGACAGGGTACCACCAGCAACACTGCCTCCCTTGGGTTCACCAGACTCACCACCAGACCCGCCTCAGCAGCAGCAGTAGTCCAGCCATTGCGTGGTTCACAACATTCACAAACATCAGACGATGCTGACACTGTCACTTTCCGGACTAGTGCTCTTGAGGTCTCCCAGTGTTCATCAAACACAACAACCAACAGCCCTTCGGTGTGCAGCCCTACGGTTGAGTTGTCTGTCTCTGAGATGTTTGAGCGCAAGAGGAAATTGCCAGCAAATGACCCCCGGGCCGTGGCAGTAACAGCCAGCCAGCATAGCCAAGGTTCTGGCCTGCGAAATGCTGCCATATCGAGTGGTGGAGACAAACAGCTTCAAGGGCATGATGTCAGTGGCCATCCCACGTTACGTGGTTCCCAGCCGCTACCACTTTGCGCGCTCTGCAGTGCCTGAGTTGCATGAGCACGTGGTCAGCTAAATAACCCGAAGCTTGAAGAATGCCGTTGCCTGCAAGGTTCACCTCACCACTGACACCTGGACGAGTGCGTTCGGCCAGGGTCGATACATCTCCCTTACCGCGCACTGGGTGAACCTTGTGGAGCCTGGCAGCGATTCCTCACCTGCTACGGCGCGGGTGTTGCCCACGCCGCAAACAGCTGCACCGCCGTCCCTCCCACTGGATAACAACAGCAGCACCTACCTCTCTGACTCCTTCTCCTCCAACGCATCTCAAAGCTGTACCTCATCCGGAAACGCTAACCCAGCACCAGCAGCAGTAGGATCGTGGAAGCAGTGCAGCACAGCTTTTGGCATGCGTCAGCAAGCGTTGCTGAAGCTGATCTGCCTTGGGGATAAGCAGAACACAGGGGAGGAAATTTGGAGGGGAATAAAGGAACAGACAGATTTGTGGCTGGCACCGCTGGACCTGAAACCGGGCATGAAGCTAGACACCTGGCACGAACTGGCAATGTACGCAATAGAGGTGCTGGCTTGCCCGGCAGCCAGCGTTATGTCGGAACGCTGTTTCAGTGCTGCCGGAGGCATCGTCACAGATCGGCGTATCCGCCTCTCCACAGAAAATGCAGACCGTCTGACTCAAATTAAAATGAATCAATCCTGGATTGGAAACGACTACGCAACACTCCAGGACCCCAACCAAGTAACATGACCAATGAACATCTGGGATGGTTTAGCGTTTCCGGTCCCTGTTTATTGAACCTCTCATCTGTATTACATTTATGACTGCATGGCGGTACAAAGCATGCTATCCGCACGCTTCTTGTCCTCATGCAAGGCCTGGGTTGTTGTGTCTCACAAAGCGTGGCCTTCTCCTCCTGCGCCTCCTCCTGTTCCATCACGTGTGCTGCTGCTGCTGGGTTAGCGTTGCCGGTCCCTGTTTATAGAACCTCTTATCTTTATTACATTTATGACTGCATGCATGGCAGTAAAAAGCATGCTATCCGCACGCTTTTTGTCCTCATGCAAGGCCTGGGTTGTTGTGTCTCACAAAGCGTGGCCTTCTCCTCCTGCGCCTCCTCCTGTTCCATCACGTGTGCTGCTGCTGCTGCTGCTGGGTTAGCGTTGCCGGTCCCTGTTTATGGAACCTCTTATCTTTATTACATTTATGACTGCATGGCGGTACAAAGCATGCTATCCGCACGCTTCTTGTCCTCATGCAAGGCCTGGGTTGTTGTGTCTCACAAAGCGTGGCCTTCTCCTCCTGCGCCTCCTCCTGTTCCATCACGTGTGCTGCTGCTGCTGCTGCTGGGTTAGCGTTGCCGGTCCTTGTTTATGGAACCTCTTATCTTTATTACATTTATGACTGCATGGCGGTACAAAGCATGCTATCCGCACGCTTCTTGCCCTCATGCAAGGCCGGGGTTGTTGTGTCTCACAAAGCGTGGCCTTCTCCTCCTGCGCCTCCTCCTGTTCCATCACGTGTGCTGCTGCTGGGTTAGCGTTACCGGTCCCTTTTCCTGGAACCTCTTATATGTATTACATTTATGACTGCATGCCGACAAAAAACATGTTACCTGTGCAAAGAAAACAGACATTTCCCGCATTTAAAAGACAGTTTTCCCTTTGAAACTTTAAAATCGATTTTCTCAAAAACTATAAGCTCTTTTTGCTAATTTTTTTTCCTCTTGTACCCACTCCCAAGGTGCACATACCCTGTAAATTTGGGGTATGTAGCATGTAAGGAGGCTTTACAAAGCACAAAAGTTCGGGTCCCCATTGACTTCCATTATGTTCGGAGTTCGGGTCGAACACCCGAACATCGCGGCCATGTTCGGCCTGTTCGGCCCGAACCCGAACATCTAGATGTTCGCCCAACACTACTACTGATAATAAGTGACGTCATTTTGAGTCTGTATACCTTGTAATGAGCAGGGAATGTCATAAGACTCAATATTATCGGGGTGTTGCATCAGTATACTATATAAAGTGCTACACCCTCCTCCCTCCACCCTCCTCCCTCCTCCATCCACCCTCCTCCCTCCACCCTCCCCCCTCCACCCTCCTCCCTCTACCCTCCACCCTCCTCCCTCCACCCTCCTCCCTCCACCCTCCTCCCTTCCACCCTCCTCCCTCCACCCTCCTCCCTCCCTCCCTCCACGCTCCTCCCTCCTCCCTCCACCCTCCTCCCTCCACCCTCCACTCTCCTCCCTTCACCCTCCTACCTCCACCCTCCTCCCTCCACCCTCCTCCCTCCACCCTCCTCCCTTCCTCCCTCCACCCTCCTACCTTCACCCTCCTCCCTCCACCCTCCACCTTCCTCCCTCCTCCCTCCACCTTCCTCCCTTCCTCCCTCCACACTCCTCCCTTCCTCCCTCCACCCTCCTACCTCCACCCTCCTCCCTCCACCCTCCACCTTCCACCCTCCTCTCTTCCTCCCTCCTCCCTCCTCCCTTCCTCCCTCCTCCCTCCACCCTCCTACCTCCACCCTCCTCCCTCCACCCTCCTCCCTCCACCCTCCTCCCTTCCTCCCTCCACCCTCCTACCTTCACCCTCCTCCCTCCACCCTCCACCTTCCTCCCTCCTCCCTCCACCTTCCTCCCTTCCTCCCTCCTCCCTCCACACTCCTCCCTTCCTCCCTCCACCCTCCTACCTCCACCCTCCACCTTCCTCCCTCCTCCCTTCCTCCCTCCTCCCTCCACCCTCCTACCTTCACCCTCCTCCCTCCACCCTCCTCCCTCCAATCTCCACCCTCCTCCCTCCACTCTCCACCCTCCTCCCTCCTCCCTCCTCCCTCCCCCTCCTCCCTCCACCCTCCTCCCTCCCCCCTCCTCCCTCCACCATCCTCCCTCCTCCCTCCACCCTCCTCACTCCTCCCTCCACCCTCCTCCCTCCTCCCTGCAACCTCCACATTCCTCCACCCTCCTCCTCCCACCCCTCCACCTCTCCACCCTCCTCCCCTCCTCCCTCCACCCTCCTCCCTCCACCCTCCACCCTCCTCCCTCCACTTTCCTCCCTCCTCCTCCCTCCACCCTCCACCCTCCTCCCTCCACCATCCTCCCCCCTCCCCCCTCCCGCCTCAGTCAACCCCCCTCCCTCCACCCTCCTACCTCCACCCGCCACCCCCACCCTCCACCCTCCTCCCTCCACCCTCCTCCCTCCACCTTCCTCCCTCCTCCCTTCCTCCCTCCTCCCTCCACCCTCCTACCTTCACCCTCCTCCCTCCACTCTCCTCCCTCCACTCTCCACCCTCCTCCCTCCACTCTCCAACCTCCTCCCTCCACTCTCCACCCTCCACCCTCCTCCCTCCCCCCTCCTCCCTCCACCATCCTCCCTTCTCCCTCCACCCTCCTCCCTCCACCTTCCTCTCTCCTCCCTTCCTCCCTCCTCCCTCCACCCTCCTACCTTCACCCGCCTCCCTCCACCCTCCTCCCTCCACTCTCCACCCTCCTCCCTCCACTCTCCACCCTCTCCCTCCACTCTCCACCCTCCTCCCTCCACCCTCCTCCCTCCCCCTCCTCCCTCCCCCCTCCACCATCCCCCCTCCTCCCTCCACCCTCCTCAATCCTCCCTCCACCCTCCTCCCTCCTCCCTGCACCCTCCACCTTCCTCCACCCTCCTCCTCCCACCCCTCCACCTCTCCACCCTCCTCCCCTCCTCCCTCCAGCCTCCTCCCTCCACCCTCCTCCCTCCTTCCCCCTCCCGCCTCAGTCAACCCCCCTCCCTTCACCCTCCACCCGCGACCCCTCCCTCCAGCCTCCACCCTCCTTCCTCCTCCCTCCACCCTTCTCCCTTCCTCCCTCCTCCCTCCACCTTCCTCCCTCCTCCCTCCACCCTCCTCCCTCCACCTTCCTCCCTCCCCCCTCCACCCTCCTACCTCCACCCTCCTCCCTCCACCCTCCTCCCTCCACTCTCCACCCTCCTCCCTCCACTTTCCACCCTCCTCCCTCCACCCTCCTCCCTCCCCCCTCCTCCCTCCACCATCCTCCCTCCTCCCTCCATCCTCCTCACTCCTCCCTCCACCCTCCTCTGTCCTCCCTGCACTCTCCACCCTCCTCCACCCTCCTCCCTCCTCCCTCCTCCACCCTCCCTCCACCCTCCTTCCTCCTCCCTCCACCCTCCTCCCTCCACCTCTCCACCCTCCTCCCCTCCACCCTCCACCCTCCTCCCTCCTCACTCCTCCCTCCACTTTCCTCCCTCCTCCTCCCTCCACCCTCCTCCCTCGACCCTCCACCCTCCTCCCCTCCTCCCCTCCACTCTCCACCCTCCTCCCTCCACCCTCCTCCCACCACCCTCCTCCATCCACCATCCTCCCTCCACCCTCCTCCCTCCACCCACATCCCTCCTCCCTTTACCCTCCACCCTCCTCCCTCCACTATCCTCCCTCCACCCTCCTCCCTCAACCCTCCTCCCTCCACCCTCTTCCCTCCTCGCTCCTCCCTCCACCCTCCTCCCTTCCTCCTCCCTCCACCCTCCTACCTCCACCCTCCTTCCTCCTCCCTCCACCCTCCTCCCTCCACCCTCCTCTCTCCTCCCTCCACCCTCCTCCCTCCACTCTCCACCCTCCTCCCTCCACCCTCCACCCTCCACCATCCTCCACCATCCTCCCTCCACCCTCCTCCCTCCACCCTCCCCCCTCATCACTCCACCTTCCTCCCTCCCCCCTCCCCCCTCATCGCTCCACCCTCCTCCCTCCTCACTCTTCTCTCCACCCTCCTCTCTCCTCCCTGCACCCTCCACCCTCCTCCATCCTCCTCCCTCCTCCCTCCTCTCTCCTCCCTCCACCCTCCTCCCTCCTCCCTCCACTCTCCACCCTCCTCCCTCCACCCTCCACCATCCTCCCTCCACCCTACCCCTCTACCCTCCTCCCTCCTCCCTGCACCCTCCACCCTCCTCCATCCTCCTCCCTCCTCCCTCCTCCCTCCACCCTCCTCCCTCCTCCCCCCCTCCTCCCTCCACCTCTCCACCCTCCTCCCCCCCTCCTCCCTCCACCCTCCTCCTTCCACCATCCACCCTCCACTCTCCTCCCTCCACTTTCCTCCCTCCTCCCTCCCTCCTCCATTCCTCCCTCCACCCTCCTCCCTCCACCCTCCTCACTCCTCACTCCACCCTCCTCCCTCCACCCTCCTCCCTCCACTTTTCTTCCCCCTCCTCCCTCCACCCTCCTCCCTCCTCCCTCGACCCTCCACCCTCCACCCTCCTCCCCCCTCCCTTCCTCCTCCCTCCACCCTCCTCCCTTCCTCCCTCCTCCCTCCACCTTCCTCCCTCCACCCTCCTCCCTCCACCCTCCACCCTCCTCCCTCCACCTTCCTCCCTCCCCCCTCCACCCTCCTACCTCCACTCTCCACCCTCCTCCCTCCACTTTCCACCCTCCTCCCTCCACCCTCCTTCCTCCCCCCTCCTCCCTCCACCATCCTCCCTCCTCCCTCCATCCTCCTCACTCCTCCCTCCACCCTCCTCCGTCCTCCCTGCACTCTCCACCCTCCTCCACCCTCCTCCCCTCCTCCCTCCTCCACCCTCCCTCCACCCTCCTTCCTCCTCCCACCACCCTCCTCCCTCCACCTCTCCACCCTCCCCCCTCCACCCTCCACCCTCCTCCCTCCTCACTCCTCCCTCCACTTTCCTCCCTCCTCCTCCCTCCACCCTCCACCCTCCTCCCTCCTCCCTCCACTCTCCACCCTCCTCCTCCTCCCTCCCCCCACTCTCCACCCTCCTCCCTCCCCCCTCCATCCTCCCCCCTCCTCCCTACCCCCTCCACCATCCACCCTCCTCACTCCTCCTTCCAGCCTCCTCCCTCTACCCTCCTCCCTGCACCCTCCACCCTCCTCCCTCCACCCTCCACCCTCCTCTCTCCACTTTCCTCACTCCTCCACCCTCCTCCCTCCTCCCTCCACCCTCCTAACTCCACCCTCCTCCCTCCTCCCTCCACTCTCCTCACTCCACCCTCCACTCTCCTCCTTCCTCCCTCCACCCTCCTTCCTCCTCCCTCCACTCTCCACCCTCCACTCTCCACCCTCCTCCCTCCACTCTCCTCCCTCCCTCCTCCCCCCCTCCTCCCTCCCCCCTCCTCCCTTCCCCCTCCTTCCTCCCCCCTCTTCCCTCCACCCTCCTCCCTCCACCCTCCTCCCTCCACCCTCCTCACTCCTCCCTCCACCCTCCTCCCTGCACCCTCCACCCTCCTCCCTCCACTCTCCACCCTCCTCCCTCCACTCTCCACCCTCCTCCCTCCTCCTCCACCCTCCTCCCTACCCCCTTCACCATCCTCCCTCCACCCTCCACCCTCTTCCCTCCACCCTCCTCCCTTCACTCTCCTCCCTGCACCCTCCACCCTCCTCCCTCCACCCTCCTCCCTCCTCCCTTAATTCTCCACCCTCCTCCCTCCTCCCTTAATCCTCCACCCTCCACCCTCCTTCCTCCTCCCTCCACCCTCCTCCCTGCACCCTCCACCCTCCACCCTCCTCCCTCCACCCTCCACCCTCCTCCCTGCACCCTCCTCTCTCCTTCCACCACCTCCCTCCCTCCTCCCACCACCTCCCTCCCTCCTAACTCCTCCCTCCACTCTCCACCCTCCTCCCTCCACTTTCCTCCCTCTTCCACCCTCCTCCCTCCACCCTCCACCCTCCCTCCACCCTCCCTCCACCCTCCCTCAACCCTCCCTCCACCCTCCTCCCTCCACACTCCACCCTCCTCCCTCCACCATCCTCCCTCCACCCTCCACCATCCAATCCAAATCCAAAAAAGCTTTATTGGCAGGACCAAATACATTTAGCATTGCCAAAGCAAAACAAAAGAAAACATTAACATGGGGGGGGGGGGGGGATTGTGGGAATAAGGGAAGGATAAAGGGGGTTGGGGTATATAGTCCATAGGTGTGTGGAGGATGTAAGGGACAGCATGGGGGACTGGGATATACAGTCCATAGGGGGGTATTGGGGGGAATACAGTCCATGTGGTATCATGTTCCTCTCAGTTGGTGGCAGTCTGTGACATATCGGGCAACTATTTGCACGGTTGTTTCCTCCTCCCCCAGTAGGATGTAGAGTTTTCTCTCCTCATCTGTGGAGGTAAAATCCTGGAAGTGGGCGGTCCTCACAGGTGCATATTTGCTGCAGTGTAGCAGGAAGTGGGCCTCATCCTCCAAGACCTCCTGGTCGCATTGTCTGCACAGTCTCTCCTCCCGGGGCTTCCATGTCTGTCTGTGCCGCCCTGTGTCTATCTCCAGGCTGTGGGCACTCAGACGGTACAAACTCAAGACCTGTCTGTCTTTGTGGTGGTGTAGCCTCCCCAGATATGGAGCCATTGTGTACTCCCTCTGTAGTGATTGATAGACAGCAAGTTTCTTGGAATTCTTTATGTCACTTCTCCATTCCTCTATGTATCGTTCCTTGCAGCTTTCTATAGTCTGTTTTATTTAGGCTTTTGTCAGCCTGTGTTGGTGGCCTTGGCTGGGCTGGCTGCTGATGCTTTGCTTGAGAGCGCGTGGTATGGCCTCGCCCCCCTGGCTCAGTGAGGCTTTATGGTGGTAAGTGCTGGGGTTGCTGCTCTGTATATGCGCCCAGTATGAGAGTGCCCTCTGCTGGATAGTAAGCCATAGTGGGAACCTGCCTAGCTCTGCCCGGCAAGCTGAGTTTGAAGTGCTTCGATGGACATGGAGGAGATACTTGCAGAACTCTAGATGGAAGATTTCTGTTGGGCTGGAGTCCCATTTTGATTGGTCAGGGTAGGTGACCGGGCCCCATACCTCACTGCTATAGAGCAGGATTGGGGTGATGATGCTGTTGAATATCTTTGCCCACACTCTCACTGGTGGTTTTAGGTGGTAAAGCTGTCTTCTGATGGCATAAAATGTTCTGCAGGCTTTGTCTTTCAGGGCCTGTACTGCTGGTTTAAAGCTTCCTGATTGGTTGATCTCCAGCCCCAGGTAGGTGTAGCTGTTAGTGGACACCAGTGGGAACCATTTAATATAAATGAGGAGGTGGGGGTTTTATTTCCATTCTTCCTCTGGAACACCATCACTTTTGTCTTCTTTGGGTTGATGGGCATGTGGTACAGAAAGTCTCCAATACTGACAGGCTGTCCTGTAGTCCTTTCTCTGTTGGGGAGAGCAGCACAAGGTCATCTGCATACAGCAGGAACTTCACCTCACGGTCATGCAGGAGGAGGCCTGGAGCTGGGGAGGATTCCAGGGCTACAGCCAGTGGGTTAATGTATATGTTAAAGAGTGTTGGGCTCAGACTGCAGCCCTGCCTGACTCCTCGACCCTGCTTGAAGAACGCACTTCTCTTCCCATCTACTTTCACACTGCATTGGTTCCCAGTATATGAACTCTTGATGACATCATAGATTTTTCCTCCTATTCCACTCTCTAGGAGTTTTAGGAAAAGGTCTGGGTGCCACACTGAGTCAAACGCCTTCTTAAAATAACAAAGCAAGCGTGTATTTTGCCACGTGAGCTGTGGACATGGGTCTTGATGAGGCTGTGCAGTGTGTAGATGTGGTCGGTTGTGCGGTGGTTTGGCATGAACCCGACTTGGCTTTTGCTGAGTACGTCCTGCTGTGTGAGGAAGGAGAGGATCCTCTTATTGATGATGCTGTTAAACAGTTCCTCCCTCCACCCTCCTCCCTCCACCCTCCTCCCTGCACCCTCCACCCTCCTCCCTCCACTTTCCTCCCTCTTCCACCCTCGTCCCTCCACCCTCCACCCTCCTCCCTCCTCCCTCCACTCTTCACCCTCCTCCCTCCACACTCCACCCTCCTCCCTCCACCCTCCTCCCTCCACTCTCCTCCCTGCACCCTCCTCCCTTCACCCTCCTCCCTGCACCCTCCACCCTCCTCCCTTCCTCCCTCCACCCTCCTCCCTCCACCCTCCTACCTCCACCCTCCTCCCTCCTCCCTCCTCCCTGCACCCTCCACCCTCCTCCCTCCACTTTCCACCCTCCTCCCTCCACCCTCCTCCCTCCTCCCTCCACTCTTCACCCTCCTCCCTCCACCCTCCCCCCTCCTCCCTCCACCATCCTCCCTCCACCCTCCTCCCTCCACCCTCCTCTCTCCTCCCTGCACCCTCCTCCCTGCACCCTCCTCCCTCCAACCTCCTCCCTGCACCCTCCTCCCTCCACCCTCCTCCCTTCCTCCCTCCACCCTCCTCCCTCCACCCTCCTACCTCCACCCTCCTCCCTCCACCAACCTCCCTCCTTCCTCCACCCTCCCCCCTCCACTCTCCACCCTCCTCCCTCCACACTCCCCCCTCCAACCTCCTCCATTCACCCCTCCACCCCTCCACCCTCATTCTCACCCTTCTCCCTCCACCCTCCTCCCTCCACCCTCCAACCACCACCCTCCAACCTCCACCCTCCTCCCTCCACCCTCCTCCCTTCACCCCTCCACCTCTCCACCCTCCATGTATTTGGTATTTGGCAGGATCAAATACATTTAGCATTGCCAAAGCAAAACAAAACAAAACATTAACATGGGGGGGGGAGATTGTGGGAATAAGGGAAGGATAAAGGGGGTTGGGGTATATAGTCCATAGGTGTGTGGAGGATGTAAGGGAAGGCATGGGGGACTGGGATATACAGTCCATAGGGGGGTATTGGGGGGAATACAGTCCATGTGGTATCATGTTCCTCTCAGTTGGTGGCAGGCTGTGACATATCGGGCAACTATTTGCACGGTTGTTTCCTTCTCCCCCAGTAGGATGTAGAGTTTCCTCTCCTCATCTGTGGAGGTAAAATCCTGGATGTGGGCGGAGAGTCTCTGGAAGTGGGCGGTCCTCACAGGTGCATATTTGCTGCAGTGTAGCAGGAAGTGGGCCTCATCCTCCAAGACCTCCTGGTCGCATTGTCTGCACAGTCTCTCCTCCCGGGGCTTCCATGTCTGTCTGTGCCGCCCTGTGTCTATCTCCAGGCTGTGGGCACTCAGACGGTACAAACTCAAGACCTGTCTGTCTTTGTGGTGGTGTAGCCTCCCCAGATATGGAGCCATTGTGTACTCCCTCTGTAGTGATTGATAGACAGCAAGTTTCTTGGAATTCTTTATGTCACTTCTCCATTCCTCTATGTATCGTTCCTTGCAGCTTTCTATAGTCTGTTTTATTTGGGCTTTTGTCAGCCTGTGTTGGTGGCCTTGGCTGGGCTGGCTGCTGATGCTTTGCTTGAGAGCGCGTGGTATGGCCTCGCCCCCCCTGGCTCAGTGAGGCTTTATGGTGGTAAGTGCTGGGATTGCTGCTCTGTATATGCGCCCAGTATGAGAGTGCCCTCTGCTGGATAGTAAGCCATAGTGGGAACCTGCCTAGCTCTGCCCGGCAAGCTGAGTTTGAAGTGCTTCGATGGACATGGAGGAGATACTTGCAGAACTCTAGATGGAAGATTTCTGTTGGGCTGGAGTCCCATTTTGATTGGTCAGGGTAGGTGACCGGGCCCCATACCTCACTGCTATAGAGCAGGATTGGGGTGATGATGCTGTTGAATATCTTTGCCCACACTCTCACTGGTGGTTTTAGGTGGTAAAGCTGTCTTCTGATGGCATAAAATGTTCTGCAGGCTTTGTCTTTCAGGGCCTGTACTGCTGGTTTAAAGCTTCCTGATTGGTTGATCTCCAGCCCCAGGTAGGTGTAGCTGTTAGTGGACACCAGTGGGGAGCCATTTAAAGCGGTATGGTCACCATAAAAATAAAATTTCAACAGCAACTGTTCTGAGTGTATTAAGTGATTAAGATGCTAATCCTGCATTCCATTTTTTTTAGAAATATGACTGCTTTTATTTTGCAGCATAATGCTGCATTGGACTTATTGTCGCCGTCGCCGGGGGCTGGAATGCCTGGGGCTCTCCTACCTATAATTTATTCCTGATCTCCCCTCCTCCTAACCCACCCACCCCTCCTCTGCTTCCCACCCACCTCGCTCCTCTTCCCTGGTTGGCTGACACCGCATGTGACGTCTATACTAGACGCCACAAGTGTCAGCCACCGCTGTTGTGGGAAGAGGAGCCGCTGATGCCTGGAGAGTGCCCGGAGCCCTCATCACCGCCGCTGCCGCCGCTCACCACCGCTGCCTCCGCCTCCGCTCACCGCCGCTGCTGCCCGGATCCCGTCACCGCCGCTGCCTGGAGAGGAAGCCCGCCGAAGAGGACACCTGCACCGCTTCTGCCCGCGCCGCTTCTGCCCGGATCGCCTGTCACCGCCGCTGCCCCCGGATCGCCCATCACCGCCACCCGGAGGCCATTTCGCCGCAAGAAGAGGATCGCCGCTTCCGTCAGGAGAGGTAAAAGTACTACCTTGCCCCCCTGCCTCTCCTCTCTGCACTCTTCCTACCCCCTGGCTGCATATAATGGGCACATATACCCCCTGGCTGCATAGACTGGGCACATATACCCCCTGGCTGCATAGACTGGGCACATATACCCCCTGGCTGCATAGACTGGGCACATATACCCCCTGGCTGCATAGACTGGGCACATATACCCCCTGGCTGCATAAACTGGGCACATATACCCCCTGGCTGCAAAGACTGGGCACATATACCCCCTGGCTGCATAGACTGGGCACATATACCCCCTGGCTGCATATAATGGGCACATATACCCCCTGGCTGCATAGACTGGGCACATATACTCCCTGGCTGCATATAATGGGCACATATACCCCCTGGCTGCATAGACTGGGCACATATACCCCCTGGCTGCATAGACTGGGCACATATACTCCCTGGCTGCATAGACTGGGCACATATACCCCCTGGCTGTATAGACTGGGCACATATACCCCCTGGCTGCATAGACTGGGCACATATACCCCCTGGCTGCATAGACTGGGCACATATACCCCCTGGCTGTATAGACTGGGCACATATACCCCCTGGCTGCATAGACTGGGCACATATACCCCCTGGCTGCATAGACTGGGCACATATACCCCCTGGCTGCATAGACTGGGCACATATACCCCCTGGCTGCATAGACTGGGCACATATACCCCCTGGCTGCATAGACTGGGCACATATACCCCCTGGCTGCATAGACTGGGCACATATACCCCCTGGCTGCATAGACTGGGCACATATACCCCCTGGCTGCATAGACTGGGCACATATACCCCTGGCTGCATAGACTGGGCACATATACCCCCTGGCTGCATAGACTGGGCACATATACCCCCTGGCTGCATAGACTGGGCACATATACCCCCTGGCTGCATAGACTGGGCACATATACCCCCTGGCTGCATAGACTGGGCACATATACCCCCTGGCTGCATAGACTGGGCACATATACCCCCTGGCTGCATAGACTGGGCACATATACCCCCTGGCTGCATAGACTGGGCACATATACCCCCTGGCTGCATAGACTGGGCACATATACCCCCTGGCTGTATAGACTGGGCACATATACCCCCTGGCTGCATAGACTGGGCACATATACCCCCTGGCTGCATAGACTGGGCACATATACCCCCTGGCTGCATATAATGGGCACATATACCCCCTGGCTGCATAGACTGGGCACATATACCCCCTGGCTGCATATAATGGGCACATATACCCCTTGGCTGCATAGACTGGGCACATATACCCCTGGCTGCATATAATGGGCACATATACCCCCTGGCTGCATAGACTGGGCACATATACCCCCTGGCTGCATAGACTGGGCACATATACCCCCTGGCTGCATAGACTGGGCACATATACCCCCTGGCTGCATAGACTGGGCACATATACCCCCTGGCTGCATAGACTGAGCACATATACTCCCTGGCTGCATAGACTGGGCACATATACCCCCTGGCTGCATAGACTGGGCACATATACCCCCTGGCTGCATAGACTGAGCACATATACCCCCTGGCTGCATAGACTGGGCACATATACCCCCTGGCTGCATAGACTGGGCACATATACCCACTGGCTGCATAGACTGGGCACATATACCCCCTGGCTGCATATAATGGGCACATATACCCCCTGGCTTCATAGACTGGGCACATATACCCCCTGGCTGCATAGACTGGGCACATATACCCCCTGGCTGCACAGACTGGGCACATATACCCCCTGGCTGCATAGACTGGGCACATATACCCCCTGGTTGCATAGACTGGGCACATATACCCCCTGGCTGCATAGACTGGGCACATATACCCCCTGGCTGCATAGACTGGGCACATATACCCCCTGGCTGCATAGACTGGGCACATATACCCCCTGGCTGCACAGACTGGGCACATATACCCCCTGGCTGCACAGACTGGGCACATATACCCCCTGGCTGCACAGACTGGGCACATATACCCCCTGGCTGCACAGACTGGGCACATATACCCCCTGGCTGCACAGACTGGGCACATATACCCCCTGGCTGCACAGACTGGGCACATATACCCCCTGGCTGCACAGACTGGGCACATATACCCCCTGGCTGCACAGACTGGGCACATATACCCCCTGGCTGCACAGACTGGGCACATATACCCCCCCTGGCTGCACAGACTGGGCACATATACCCCCCCCCTGGCTGCATAGACTGGGCACATATAAGGGAAGCCTGCGGGGAGAAGAGGAGCCGCCGGAGCTGTAAGGTAAAGCTCACTCACACTCACACTCAATCTCTTACTCTCACACTCTGACTCACTCCCTCACACACTCTCACTCTCACACACTCAATCTCACACTGTGACTCTCCCTCCCTCATACTCTCTCCCTCACACTCTCTCACTCGCACTGTCGCACACTCACTCACACTGAAACTCACTCTCACATTTACTTTCACTCTCACTGCAGGGAGCAGAGGAGCTGACGGTGGGAAGCCTGCGGGGAGCAGAGGAGCCGACGGTGGGAAGCCTGCGGGGAGCAGAGGAGCCAACAGTGGGAAGCCTGCGGGGAGCAGAGGAGCCGCCGGTGGGAAGTCTGCGGGGAGCAGAGGAGCCGCCGGTGGGAAGCCTGAGGGGAGAAGAGGAGCCGCCAGAGGGAAGCCTGCAGGGAGAAGAGGAGCTGTAAGGTAAGGGACACACACACACACTCACTCTCTCACTCACTCTCTCACACTCTCACTCCCTCTCACACACACACACACTCCCTCTCTCTCACACACACACACTCCCTCTCTCTCACACACACACACTCCCTCTCTCTCTCACACACACACACACACACACACACTCCCTCTCTCTCTCTCACACACACTCTCTCTCTCTCTCTCTCTCTCTCTCTCTCACACACACACACACACACACACACACACACACACACACACACACACACACACACACACACACACACACACACACACACACACTCACTCACTCACTCTCTCACACACACACACACTCCCACTCTCTCTCTCTCTCTCTCTCACACACACACACACACACACACACACACACACACACACACACACACACACACACACACACACACACACACACACACACACTCCCACTCCCACTCTCTCTCACACACACACACACACACACACACACACACACACACACACTCACACACACACACACACACACACACACACACACACACACACACACACACACACACACACACACACACACACACACACACACA
Organism: Hyperolius riggenbachi; assembly: GCF_040937935.1. Taxonomy (NCBI): domain Eukaryota; kingdom Metazoa; phylum Chordata; class Amphibia; order Anura; family Hyperoliidae; genus Hyperolius; species Hyperolius riggenbachi. The sequence goes on from NC_090652.1 coordinate 188,428,917, forward strand.
CACACACTCCCTCTCTCTCTCTCACACACACACATACACACACACTCCCTCTCTCTCACACACACACACACACACTCCCTCTCTCTCTCTCACACACACACACACACACACACACACACATACACACACACACACACTCCCTCTCTCTCTCACACACACACTCCCTCTCTCTCACACACACACACACACACACACACTCCCTCCCTCTCACACACACACACTCACTCCCTCCCGATGGTGGGAAGCCTGCGGGGAGCAGAGGAGCTGTAAGGTAAGGGTCACCCTCACACTGACTCTCTCTTACACACACACACACACACTCACTCACACACTCTCACACACACTCCCTCACACACACACTCAATCACTCCCTCTCTCACACACACTCACTCCCACACACACACACTCACTCACTCCCTCACACTCCCTCACTCTCCCACCCGCACTCAAAATCCACACTCTATAACACTCACTCTCACTCCCTCTCACACTCACTCCCTCTCACACTCACACTCTCTCACACACTCACTCTCTCACACTCACTCACTCTCTCACACTCACTCACTCTCTCACACTCACTCACTCTCTCACACTCACTCTCTCACACTCACTCACTCTCTCACACACTCTCACACACACACACTCTCACTCTCTCACACCCCCTCTCACACACACACACACACACACACACACACACACACACACACACACACACACACACACACACACACACACACACACACACACACACACACACACACTCACTCCCTCTCTCACACACACACACTCCCTCTCTCACACACACACACACTCACTCCCTCTCTCACACACACTCACTCACTCCCTCTCACACACTCACTCACTCCCTCTCACACACACACACTCACTCCCTCCCGATGGTGGGAAGCCTGCGGGGAGCAGAGGAGCTGTAAGGTAAGGGTCACCCTCACACTGTCTCTCTCTCTCACACACACACACCCACTCCCACTCCCACACACACACGCACACGCGCACACCCACACCCACTCCCACACACACTCACTCACTCACTCACTCACTCACCCGCACTCAAAATCCACACTCTATAACACTCACTCTCACTCCCTCTCACACACACTCACTCCCTCTCACACTCTCTCCCTCTCACACTCACTCCCTCTCACACTCACTCCCTCTCACACTCACTCCCTCTCACACTCACTCCCTCTCACACTCACTCTCACACACACTCGCACGCTCACTCACTCACGCGCACTCACGCACGCACACTCACTCACACACACTCACTCTCTCACACTCACTCACTCTCTCACACTCACTCACTCTCTCACACACTCTCACACACACACACTCTCACTCTCTCACACTCCCTCTCTCACACACACACACACACACTCACTCCCTCTCTCTCACACACACACTCCCTCTCTCACACACACACACACTCACTCCCTCTCTCATACACACGCACTCACTCCCTCTCACACACTCACTCACTCCCTCTCACACACACACACTCACTCCCTCCCGATGGTGGGAAGCCTGCGGGGAGCAGAGGAGCTGTAAGGTAAGGGTCACCCTCACACTGTCTCTCTCTCTCTCACACTCACACTCTCTCACACACTCACTCTCTCACACTCACTCACTCTCTCACACTCAATCACTCTCTCACACTCAATCACTCTCTCACACTCACTCACTCTCTCACACTCACTCACTCTCTCACACTCACTCTCTCACACTCACTCACTCTCTCACACTCACTCACTCTCTCACACACTCTCACACACACACTCTCACTCTCTCACACCCCCTCTCTCACACACACACACACACACACACACACACTCACTCCCTCTCTCACACACACACACTCCCTCTCTCACACACACACACACACTCACTCCCTCTCTCACACACACTCACTCACTCCCTCTCACACACTCACTCACTCCCTCTCACACACACACACTCACTCCCTCCCGATGGTGGGAAGCCTGCGGGGAGCAGAGGAGCTGTAAGGTAAGGGTCACCCTCACACTGTCTCTCTCTCTCACACACACACACACACACACACACACTCCCACACACACACGCACACGCGCACACCCACACCCACTCCCACACACACTCACTCACTCACTCACTCTCCCACCCGCACTCAAAATCCACACTCTATAACACTCACTCTCACTCCCTCTCACACACACTCACTCCCTCTCACACTCACTCCCTCTCACACTCACTCCCTCTCACACTCACTCCCTCTCACACTCACACACACTCGCACGCTCACTCACTCACGCGCACTCACGCACGCACACTCACTCACGCAGGCACACTCACTCACTCACACACACTCACTCTCTCACACTCACTCACTCTCTCACACTCACTCACTCTCTCACACACTCTCACACACACACACACACACTCTCACTCTCTCACACTCCCTCTCACACACACACACACACACACACACACACACACACACACACACACACACACACACACACACACACACACACACACACACACACACACACACACACTCACTCCCTCTCTCTCACACACACACTCCCTCTCTCACGCACACATACACTCACTCCCTCTCTCACACACACTCACTCACTCCCTCTCACACACTCACTCACTCCCTCTCACACACACACACTCACTCCCTCCCGATGGTGGGAAGCCTGCGGGGAGCAGAGGAGCTGTAAGGTAAGGGTCACCCTCACACTGTCTCTCTCTCTCTCACACACACACACACACACACACACACACACACACACACACACCCACTCCCACTCCCCCACACACACGCACCCACTCCCACTCCCACACGCACACGCGCACACCCACACCCACTCCCACTCCCACACACACTCACTCTCCCACCCGCACTCAAAATCCACACTCTATAACACTCCCTCTCACTCCCTCTCACACACACTCACTCCCTCTCACACTCACTCCCTCTCACACTCACTCCCTCTCACACTCACTCTCACACACACTCGCACGCTCACTCACTCACGCGCACTCACGCACGCACACTCACTCACGCACGCACACTCACTCCCTCCCGATGGTGGGAAGCCTGCGGGGAGCAGAGGAGCTGTAAGGTAAGGGTCACCCTCACACTGTCTCTCTCTCTCTCACACTCACACTCTCTCACACACTCACTCTCTCACACTCACTCACTCTCTCACACTCAATCACTCTCTCACACTCACTCACTCTCTCACACTCACTCACTCTCTCACACTCACTCACTCTCTCACACTCACTCACTCTCTCACACTCACTCACTCTCTCACACACTCTCACACACACACTCTCACTCTCTCACACCCCCTCTCTCACACACACACACACACACACACACACACACTCACTCCCTCTCTCACACACACACACACACTCCCTCTCTCACACACACACACACACTCACTCCCTCTCTCACACACACTCACTCACTCCCTCTCACACACTCACTCCCTCCCTCTCACACACACACACTCACTCCCTCCCGATGGTGGGAAGCCTGCGGGGAGCAGAGGAGCTGTAAGGTAAGGGTCACCCTCACACTGTCTCTCTCTCACACACACACACACACACACACACACACTCCCACACACACACGCACACGCGCGCACACACACCCACTCCCACACACACTCACTCACTCACTCACTCTCCCACCCGCACCCAAAATCCACACTCTATAACACTCACTCTCACTCCCTCTCACACACACTCACTCCCTCTCACACTCACTCCCTCTCACACTCACTCCCTCTCACACTCACTCCCTCTCACACTCACACACACTCGCACGCTCACTCACTCACGCGCACTCACGCACGCACACTCACTCACGCAGGCACACTCACTCACTCACACACACTCACTCTCTCACACTCACTCACTCTCTCACACTCACTCACTCTCTCACACACTCTCACACACACACACACTCTCACTCTCTCACACTCCCTCTCTCACACACACACACACACACACACACACACACACACACACACACACACACACACACACACACACACACACACACACACACACACACACACACACACACACACACACACTCACTCCCTCTCTCACACACACACACTCCCTCTCTCACACACACATACACTCACTCCCTCTCTCACACACACTCACTCACTCCCTCTCACACACTCACTCACTCCCTCTCACACACACACACTCACTCCCTCCCGATGGTGGGAAGCCTGCGGGGAGCAGAGGAGCTGTAAGGTAAGGGTCACCCTCACACTGTCTCTCTCTCTCACACACACACACACACACACACACACACTCCCACACACACACGCACACGCGCACACCCACACCCACTCCCACACACACTCACTCACTCACTCTCCCACCCGCACTCAAAATCCACACTCTATAACACTCACTCTCACTCCCTCTCACACACACTCACTCCCTCTCACACTCACTCCCTCTCACACTCACTCCCTCTCACACTCACTCCCTCTCACACTCACACACACTCGCACGCTCACTCACTCACGCGCACTCACGCACGCACACTCACTCACGCAGGCACACTCACTCACTCACACACACTCACTCTCTCACACTCACTCACTCTCTCACACTCACTCACTCTCTCACACACTCTCACACACACACACTCTCACTCTTTCACACTCCCTCTCTCTCACACACACACACACACACACACACACACACACACACACACACACACACACACACACACACACACACACACACACACACACACACACACTCACTCCCTCTCTCACACACACACACTCCCTCTCTCACACACACATACACTCACTCCCTCTCTCACACACACTCACTCACTCCCTCTCTCACACACACTCACTCACTCCCTCTCACACACTCACTCACTCCCTCTCACACACACACACTCACTCCCTCCCGATGGTGGGAAGCCTGCGGGGAGCAGAGGAGCTGTAAGGTAAGGGTCACCCTCACACTGTCTCTCTCTCTCACACACACACACACACACACACACACACACACCCACTCCCACTCCCCCACACACACGCACCCACTCCCACTCCCACACGCACACGCGCACACCCACACCCACTCCCACTCCCACACACACTCACTCTCCCACCCGCACTCAAAATCCACACTCTATAACACTCCCTCTCACTCCCTCTCACACACACTCACTCCCTCTCACACTCACTCCCTCTCACACTCACTCCCTCTCACACTCACTCCCTCTCACACTCACTCTCACACACACTCGCACGCTCACTCACTCACGCGCACTCACGCACGCACACTCACTCACGCACGCACACTCACTCCCTCCCGATGGTGGGAAGCCTGCGGGGAGCAGAGGAGCTGTAAGGTAAGGGTCACCCTCACACTGTCTCTCTCTCTCTCACACTCACACTCTCTCACACACTCACTCTCTCACACTCACTCACTCTCTCACACTCAATCACTCTCTCACACTCACTCACTCTCTCACACTCACTCACTCTCTCACACTCACTCTCTCACACTCACTCACTCTCTCACACTCACTCACTCTCTCACACACTCTCACACACACACTCTCACTCTCTCACACCCCCTCTCTCACACACACACACACACACACACACACACACACACACACACACACACACACACACACACACACACACACACACACACACACACACACACACACACACACACTCCCTCTCTCACACACACACACTCCCTCTCTCACACACACACACACACACACACACACACTCACTCCCTCTCTCACACACACTCACTCACTCCCTCTCACACACTCACTCACTCCCTCTCACACACACACACTCACTCCCTCCCGATGGTGGGAAGCCTGCGGGGAGCAGAGGAGCTGTAAGGTAAGGGTCACCCTCACACTGTCTCTCTCTCTC